>NW_007250579.1:20042-107826 GCF_000164805.1 Carlito syrichta
TGAGGTCTCGCTGCCTAGGCGGGTCTCGAACCCGCAGGCCCAGGCGATCCACTCACCTCAACCTCCCAAAGGCGCGGGATTACAGGCTGAGCCACCGAGCCCGGCTGGGTTAATACCTTTTTTGGGTGTGTGTGTATTTTCCTTATTATAAAAGTTACGTGCTAGGCTATTTTTACTTATAAACACAGATGTAAAAATAAAAAATAAAAATATAGGCAGCAACCACCAGACGAGAAGGCAAGAGTTCTTCCCTAGAGCCTTCAGAGGGAGAAGGGCCCTGCTGACAGCTTGATTTCAGACTTGTATCTTCCACAGCTGAGGGTGAATAAATTTCTGTTGCTTAAAAAAAAAAAAAGTGTGTATGTATATATGTGTGTGTGTATATACACATATATACCAGGGATGCCAAAGAAATGTCAACGCGTTTTACAAGATGTTAAGAGATGTTTGCTGTAACCAGCAGTGTGGATGCTGATGGTAACCACTCTGAGTCCCTCTCATAATTGCAGAAGTCAAGTGTGACTTATGTTCAAAACTGGTACATATCGAGTATTAGAATTTTAATACAGTTTTTTTCCTTAATGTATGCCAATAACAAAAGATGAATACAAGTCATGTTTGACTTCTGCAATTATGAGAGGAGCTCAAAGTGGTTGCCATCAGTGTCCAGACACTTCTGATTACAGTGAATTACAGTGAGTTACAGTGAATTACTGCAGGACTTGGCGCTGTGCGAGGCCTCCTGGATCTTCCTTTGTGTACATTCCCTTAAGTACCATGAGTCTTAAACTCATAATGAATGCGTGCGATTGTTAGCCATGTAGGAAGTACTGTTGCATACTCACACCTCCATTGTTGTTGTACTTCCACAACATTCTCTATTTTCAAATGCAACTTCAAAATGGTCTTGCGCTCCTGGAATGACAGCTGTGCTCCCATCATTTTCTTTGACTGTCCTGCCTGTTGCATGGTGACACTAGCGTTCACTTAATGCTATCTTTTGCGCAAATGTCACAGTACACATTGCTACCATAATTCAATTTTGAAAAGTTATACATAGATAATATCTCAAAATGTGTATACAGTTTTTGACGCTCTCTGTATATGGAATATATATCTCTATCTCTATCCTATCTATCTATCTATCTATCTATCTATCTATCTATCTATCTACCTATCTGAGAGACACTAAAAGAGACTTTTACCAAGAATCAAAGATTGATTCAAAATTAGAAAAACTTATCAATGTAATTTTCAAACTCTATAAAGGAGAAAAAAAATTATGCGATCTCATTTGATGATATTCATACTCATGCGTGTATCAAAATTAGTAAAGGAAAGGAATGCCCTTAACTTGATGAAGACTTCCCAGAGAAAACCTACTTAATGGAGAAGTATTTCAACAGATCTATTAGATATAAATAAGGAAAGAATGACCACGATTGCTGGTACTATTCAGTATCTTTATGCAGGTCTTATTGCAGTCAGTGCGATAAGAAAAGTAACGCAAACAACAGATATTGGGATGGAGTAGACAAAACATTCATTTGCAATCAATGTGATTACAAGAGATTCAAGTAACAATTTATTGGAACTTCAGGAGTGCTGAACCTAAAATGAATTGTCACAAAAGCTATAAAGTATTATTAGAGGATTAGAAAGGACCTATAAAAAGAGAGATAGATTACATGTTCATAGATGAAAAATACAGCATTATAAAGTCTAGATTTGTACCTAATCTGTAATTAAGTGCAATCTCAAAATCCCAAAGGATTTATCATGGAACTTGACAAATTGATTTGTAAATTCATCTGGAAAAGTAAATGTATGAGAATAGCCAAGATCAATTTGGAAAAATAACAGGGTGGGGGAAAAAGTCGTTGCCTACCAGATGTCAATATATTTTGTAGTATTCAAAACAACTTGGTAATGAGACAGACATAGAATAAAAAGGTCAATGAAATAGAGCATAGAAACTGATAAATGTATTTGGAAACTTATTATATAATAAAGGTAGTATTTGTAATCAGAGAAAAAAAAGAAAGACTATTTAGTACATGCCCAGGCATTTAAAAAATGACTAAGGGCTCTACTTCCTACTGTTCACTAAAATTTCCGATAGATTAGATAACGAAACATGAAAAACAAGACAATAAACTTATTCGAAGAAAAGATGGATTATGTTTATGACTTTGGGATAGAGAAGATATCATTAAAACACAAAATGCAGATGTCATAATTTGGTAAATTTAATTTATCTATTTGAACAACTGGACTCCAAAAACCATCATAAAGATTGAAAGACAAAGAGGGGAAAAATTACATATACTTATAAAGTAGACGAAGGATTCGTTTCTAGAATATAAAAAGAACCTCACCAATCAATGAGGAAAGGACAAACATACAATAGAAAAATAGACACATTTTATAAAGGAGTTCATATAAAAGGAAACATACACGGGAAAAGATGCACATCCTGTTCTTCAAGAAGATTCGAAATAGAACAACAGGGTACCATTTTCAATCATCAAACTGGCAAAAAGTCAAGGGTTTGGTGAGAGGTATCGGCCGTGACGTGTGCCTACACTGCCAGGGGGAGTAGAAATTCATGCTCAGTCACTTACATAAGCAATTTGCTTTCGTATCTATTTAAAAGCAAATGTGCATATTCTGTTGACCCAGCAGCTCCAGTTCTTGGAATCCATCCCCAAAAAACCCCTCTCATGCCTACAGAAGGGAATTCACTACAGTGTTACTTATAATTGGAAAATATTGTAAACAACCTAAATGATGTTAATAGGACGATAGCTAAATATAGTATGTTGATATTCTGGATTCCTGCTGAAACGATGAGGAACGTTCATATTATTTACTGACATGGGATGGGCTTTGAGACATCTTGATAGATAAAACTGCAGAAAGGCATAAAATGTGAAATCATTTGGTAAAGCACAAAATAATTATATAGGTACATACATTGTATACATATGTGTGTTGCTGTGGTCTGATGTTTGGGCTCCCCCGAATTCATATGTTGAAATCCTCACTGTCATGATACTATTAGGAAGTGGGGCCTCTGGGAGGCGATTAGGTCATGGTGGCAGAGTCCTCATGAATGGGATTAGTGTCATAAACCCTGGAGAGACCCCTTGGCCTTCCACTATGTGAGGTTAGAGTGGGAAGCCAAATGTCTACGAGGAAGTGGGCCCACCCCGGGTGTTGAAGCTGCCGGTGACTTGATCTTGAATTTCCTAGCTTCTAGAACTGTGAGAAATAAATTTTTTCTTTTTTTTTTTTGCTAAGCCATCCAGTCTGTGGTATTATGTTATAGCAGCTGGAATGAACTCAGATGCGTGTATGTGAATATACACATTATATATACATATATACCTGCACACAAAAGAACAAACACTAAATTGATAATATTGATTACCTCTGGGGAGGGGATTGGGAGGTGAAGGTGGTAGAAAGCTTATCTAATGTTTAACTTGACAAAGAAAAGGTATTTGTGTTAAGAATTAGTGAAAACACACCAGGCACAGTGGTGCACACTTATTGTCCTAGCTGCTTGCAGAACGCTGAGACTGGAGGATGGCTTGAGCTCAGCAGTTTGAGTCCGACCTGGGCAACATAGCAAGACCCTGTCTCTTAAAAAAAAACAAAAAAGCAAGTGAAAACAAAAACCAATACATGTATAGAAGTCAAAAGAAACAGGAAAAAACCCACTAGACAATTGCCATGAACATTTTGACCTATTTTCATCTAGATTACTTTTTCTATGTATATTTTTTAGTGTTTCTGATTTTTTAAAATGCCCTTTAAGATATACAATATTTGCTTGTTAAAAACAATTCTACAGATGAGAAAATTCCCTTTTTCAAAGATCACATGTATCATTATTTAAATATATGGTATGTATGTTAAAGTATTATCATTTTTTAAAATATGGTTGTGAAATTTCATTTTTTTGGATCACCACTGTGTGCCAAATATTGCCTGTGTTTTATATATTATCTCATTTAATCCTCACAGTAGACCTGTGATAGTGCTTTGAGGAGTCCTGGTTTCCCTATCTGTGACATGGAGAAGATAAGGCCCGCCTCAGAGTTTTGGGATCAAATGGGAGACGCCGACAGGGCCTAGCACAAGGTTAAGTGCTCATTACATGTCTTGAGATGCATACAGTGAGCAGTGAGTGCAGTAGCAGGGATGCCTGACCCTCACGGATACTAAGCCACATTCATTTTTCTCTTTCTCCATTGAAGAGAGCTTGCTTTCTCCTCCTGTGCTAAAGGAACACACAGGCCTCAACCCCACCAGCCAGGCCAGGCTTCATATGAGTTTGAGAAAATTTTTTGCCATAGTGAACATGTTTTCTTTCCCTTATTTTTCTGCCTGTTTTGGAGACATGCAGGGGACATGATGATTCTCCTGCTTATTTGAGGCGCTCAGAGAAGTGGCCTGACCTGGGCCCCTTTGGAAACTCTTCCTGATTGCCGGGTTTCTCAGGAGGCGAGAGTGACCTGCTAATGCATGTTGCAGAGGAGTGGAGGAGAGGGGGTGAGATCACTGGACCACTTCTCTCGTTGGCAGAAGGCTTCAAGTACAGCAATGTCTGAGGAGCCAGAGTCCCGCCATCTTTGTTTTCGTCGTGTGTGTGTGTACGTGTGTGCCAGCATGTGTGTTGGGGGAAGGGCTCTGATTTCCGGTTACTGGCAGTTTCACCCCATTTTACTCTTAGAAACTCTCATAGTCGATCACAATAGCAAAGGTAATTGAAGTGGAATATTGACTTAATTGGTCTGAGGTTAGTATCTTGAATTCCACCGTCAAGACAGAGGGACTAAGTATCTGCAGGCCTGGAAAGTCCCATCTCCCCCACGGAACCCACGGCACGAGGCCCACGGCCACTCTGAGGCTTTCAGCCTGCATTTCCAGCATTTATAGGAGGCGAGGATATGGAGGAAGGACGGCATTTGTCATTTCTTTCCATCAAAGGAGATCTATTTATTCAATGAATCAGACCCAAGGCCACTTTTCCCATCCTCGAATGTGCATTTTGGGTTAGAATACGAGCGTAAGGGTTTAGATAATGGCCTTGGGGGACTCATTTCTTGGTCATTAGTCAGCGAGAGGATCATATAATGTGTAATGACTTAAAAAGAAACATACAGGATGTGTGTCATGCTGCTGTACAATGTGGTTTCTGAGAGAGCAGTGGCCCGCCTCTATTCTGTGCTGCTGCCACTTCGAATGAGTGTTCAGTAAATAATGTCATTCAGAGGCAGCGGGATTTAAGATGGAGAAAATTCATTTCAGGCCCCGGATGAAGTCATCGGACTCTTTGGAAATAAGGCAGACCGTTAGGGGAATGCTGCCTCAGAGACTCGGGCTTTTGGTTTTAGCTTCATTCCTGTTAGACCCAATATGTAAGAAAACAGCCACCACCGATCATGGTATCTGTGTGGTTCATCAAATTTGGTCAATGAAAGCAGTGCCCAGAGCGTTCTGAGGACTCCAACTCTTTCCCGGTAGAGATGAGGACTGTGAGGGCTTCCCTGCCATTTCTGACGTGGTGGGGATTGAGAGCCAGAAAGATGGAGAGTTGTCATCTGCCATCGTTTCTGTATTAATTTCTCAGTAAAACGCAACAACCTCATTTACTTTTGGTCACTGCCCCTTCCTCCTCTCCTCCCTATGACTCCTGACCTTGAGCCCTATGCCATCAGACTATATACATTGTCCCCTCCCCCGTCACCCAAACCCCCACCTAGTTGCGGACACCTGCAGGCCCTGTGCCACTCCCCCTTATTTCTTGGCGATTTTGGCTCCTGGCACGCTGCTGCTGTTGTCAATACGCCTGTCATAATTCAGGGGAGACAAAGACAAGCATTCCTGCACCCCAGCGCCTCTTAGGTCATCCATGAACTCCACTGCAACTTCTGACTGTCTCCTCTGTCTCAGCCACGTACACCTGTGGGCACACCTTACCCACAGTCATCCATGACTGCACTCTCAATATTATGCCTCTCAATATTATGCCTCTCATTCTCTAACTGCTGCTGCCTCCTGTCTTGCGATTCTCTGCCCCTGGTGCCTCCAGGGCTCTTAACCCCATCTGACCTACACTTCACTGATCTTACCGTTCTCACCACCCCACCCCCTGACTCGAGATCCTCTGATCCTTCACCATTTCTCGATGTAGACCCTACTTCCCTGATGCCTTCCTCCCCAGGCCTAACCCCACTGCTCCCTTCTCACCTGCACTGGGACCGCTGCCCGTGGCTAGAGAACCAGGGTTGGCTGACCAAGTGGCAGGTCTGAACTGCTAAGCTCCAGTCAGGTCCCGGTGTGGCCTGGAGGTTCTCCTCATGCTTCCAGGTTCGCCTAGGCCTCAAGACCTCTTCCCCTTCTCACTCTGAGCTGCTGTCCTTGCTTCGGGCTATCCTAAGACATCATGCTCGCACTCTCGGCCATGTCCCCACTGCTGCAGTGGAGCTTGTGTCCCCTGCCTGCCTGCCTGTGTTGGTGGGTGGACTCATATTGCTCGTTTCAAGTCTGTCTTCATGTGTGCACAGTTCTCGCCACCTCTGGAGGACTCATGAGTGCGTTCAGCACCGTGCTCCCTTTCTTCTGTGTCATCCGCTTCTCTTCCCACCAGCACAGAAACATGTCTCCCACCCAATGCCTCCCACAAGAGCACCCCATCTTCCCTTCACAGCCAAATTCCTAACAGAGTTATCCACGCCTCTCCCCTCATTTCCTCTCGAGATCCCTCCAGTAGGACCTCTGTCCATGACTCTACAGAAACAGCTCTTGCCAAGGTCACCAAAGGTTCCCATTGCCACAAGAATATGACTCTCTGTCTTCAAATTGCTTAACTCATCAGCAGCAGTTGACTCACAGAATCAGTAGACACCCTTCTTGCAAACACTCTCTTCTCTGGCCACCCCTCCTCTCCTCTACTGGTGCTTCCTCTCGCCTTAATGTTGACAATATGGAAGGCCCCAGGACTCAGACCTCTGGCTTTTCTAATGGCAACTCCTCCCCAGATGACCTCATGTCTGCTTACAGCTTTGAATAACCACGAGATGCTGTGGGCTCCCAATCTTACACCATAGCCTGCCTCTCCCCTGAATCCCTCGCTAGGGATTCTCCATCCCGAGTGAGAAGGCTGATGGGTGTCTGCTGACAGATGCCTCAGACATTAACATGTCCGAGCCGAGCGAGCTTCTGAGCTTTTCACCCAAGCCTGGTCCTTTCTCCATCTTCCCTGCCAAAGGAAATGAACCTGTCTTCCATTTGTTCAGGCCCCAAACCTTGCAGGCATCTCTCTTTTCCCTCCTGCCTCCGCATCCGGTCCACCAGCCAGTTCTGTTAGCTTCAGCCTTCAAAGTATATCCAGCGTCTAGACTCCTCTCACCTTTTTCTCTACCACCATCGGGTGCCAGGTGCCACCATCTCTCACCTGGATTATTGCAGTCACCTTGTTTTTCTCACTGGGTTTCTTACTCCCGCTCCTACCCCAATAAAATTCTCTACCTGCAATCAGTGATTCTTCTAGAATATGTCATTCTTCAGATCCTGTAATGCCTTAGCTCAAAACCCTTGCTCAGAGAAAAAGCCAGTTTCCTGCCGACGTATCCGAGGTCCTGTGTGACCAACCACCTCAGCCACCTCTCTGACCCCAGATCCCAGCCTCTCCCTCGCTCTGCAGCAATCACCTTGGCTGTGGTTCTCTTTCTGATACACACCAAACATACTCATGCCCCAGGTCTTTTGCACTTGTTCTTCCCTCCGCAGTGCCCTTTCTACTGTTATTTCATGGCTTGTCCACTCTTTTCTCCCGGATGTCTGCTTAAATGCCATCAAAGAGACCTTCTCTACTCTCCTTCTATAATACAGCAAATGCCCACCCTTGCAAAACTTCTCATTTCTCTAACTCTGTTTTACTTTTTAAAAAAAAATCTTTTTCTGTTCTGTCTCCTGACGGTCCCTAGTGTATAGAACAGTGGCTGGCACTTAATGGGCCAGGCTGGATATTTCTTGGATGAATGAATGACTTTAAAATTGCATGTGCATTTTAAACCAACACTTTACAGATTCTTGAAGCTCATCTCACAGCAAAGTAGTTCTGCATAGACTGGATAAACTCTCTAGGAGTTTCTTTAGTTGGGAATAGTCATCCAGGTTTACAAACGGATGTAGACTGGGTTCTGGAATAATTGGTAAGCAATCCCGAGTGCCTATGTCTTTCCAATGGAGCTGAGGAAATGAGATTAAAAATTGTGTTTTAAAAGTTCATTTGCTTTCACAGGTCTGAACTTGGGGCTGCCGCACTGTCATCTTTATGCACTGACAGTTCCTTCTGCTGTGTGGTTCCCGTGTATGCCGGAGGCAATCCTGCACCTTGTGTGAGGGCTTTTTTTTACCAGCTAGGAAAAAAAAACACCACTGTGGTGGTTATTCACTATAGACGAGATAAGTGTCCTAGATTGTCATTTGCTTCTGTTTGAACTGTTCCCTGGAAAGCTGAGTAGGAAACTGAACAGTATATTGTACAATATACTGTACAAATTAAGGCTGAATTTTCCCCCCACATGCCTTAAAGCAAAGTTCCTTGTTTTAAAAGTGACCTAGAAGTGAACTTATGGTGACACTTAAAATTACACAAATTGGAAGAGGCAAATGGTGCACTTTTGCCTATATTGGAATTATTTATCTTGCTGTGTTTGCTTTAGGCAAGCGTGAGGAGGAGGAGAGAGCTTGGCTTTGACGTCGGGGCAGCTTTGGGTTGAGGAATGCACACGTTGCCTATGGCTCAGAAGTGTGACCTTGGGCCAGCTGCTCGGCCTCTCCGGGTCTCAGTTTCTTGCTCTGTGTGATGGGGATGATAACACTGATTTCTCTGAGGCTTTGGTAAGGGGACCTAGCCCAGTGGCTGGCACACACATATGTTTGGGGGAGAATCTTTGTCACATTACTATTTTACCAAGAAAGAATATTAATATCCCATCATACAGAGAGAAAATTTAGGTGCCAAATGGGAAGTTATCCCCTGTCCAACGTTGGGCAGTGGAGACAGGATTTTCCCTACAAGTCAGGAGTGTCCTGCTGGTGGCCAATTCTCTTTTGCATTGCTAGCTCCATCCACATAGCCCAGCAGTGTTCTTGGGACCCAGGGAAAGAGTCATTATTTGTTTTTCAAGAATCCTTCCCTTCCTGTTTCCTTTCCCAAGGTGCCTTGTTTTTGGATGCCGCTAACCCCGAGTGCCTGCAAATGTCTTTTTGACTTGTCACATTTCCTCTGGATGGAATTTTTTCTCAGTTAGGACTCAGGGCTCATTAGCAACAGAACAATTAAAAAATTTTTTTTCTGTAAGAAAAAAGCCATCCTTTTCTCCATCCTCTGGCCGTGGCTTGCTGAAAGTGGGGTGGGTTGGCAGAGTGAATGAATACAGGGGTTATCCAGACACGTAGAACCTTTGGGAAGAAAAATCTTGCAAAGGCAGATTCCGCAGCTTGAGCTTTGCAGATCCTTGCCCAGGCACCAGCCGATTAATGCCTAGTCATTAATCTGTAGATCTTGTAGAGCTGTCCTTCCTCCAGTCTGGCGCCTGTCCTGCGATTTTAGCCGATGTTCATTACCCAGAGCAGAAGTCCAGGCGGCCGGCGGGTCAGGTCGAGGGAACCCAGCTCTGGACTCGCCCTCGTCTGCCTCGCCGCAGCCACCAGGTGGCAGCAGAGTCTGCCTGGGCTTGGGAGCTGCTGGGGCAGAGGCGTCTTGAGCCATTTGTTCAGGACCGTGATTAATAAATGCTTCGTCCCTCAGTCTGTCAGTCTTGGAGCCCCTTCATCTGACTATCCAAGCCTTCCATTTGTAAATGGTGCGGCATGTTGCGTTAGTGCATTCGTGTGATGGCTCCTGCCTGCGGATTTGATGGATTTTAAACGTCCGTGCTCAACTGTCAATCTCCAACTTGAGTCAGTTTTACCTCTATGGTCTCATCTATTTCTTTGTTTTTCTTTTATACTACTCTATTTGATGATGGGTGACTAGCTCTAAAAAGAATACCAGTAATGTGTGAACACTTTGGAAAATGTCCGTGCTTATCTGTTGAGGATTAAGACGCCGAGGAGAGACTTGGTTAAGTGCAAGATGAAACACCAAAGATAAAAAGGAGAGCTGGGAATCTTAAGAAGGTTTGTGAGGTAGAAGCAGAGTACGGCCTGCCAGCCAGCCCCTCCTGGGCTGAAGGGGACTCCCTGACCTAGTGCTCATTCTCCTACGGCCTTACGTCGCCTGTGCCTGATAGAAGAGTGTGGGTTCCTCTGTGCCAAAGTCCTGGTAACTCCTTCCTTGGGGGTCTCCAGATCAAGGGGACAGCAATTTGCAGATGGTTTCCTATATTCTCTCTTCTCATTCCGAGGCACCAGCGCCCTGGCCCAGGGGTGTTTGTGGGGTTGACAGCCGAGTAATTTGAAGACGGATGCTTCGTCTTTCCTGAAAGCCTCAGTCAGGGAGATTTTGTGGATGACTCGAGGCATAGGGGAGAGAGAGGGGGCACAGGGTGGCAGGGAGGCCCCCAGCCTTGGGAGGGGATGGAGGTGTGGGTTCCACTAGGGGCAGATGTCTGTTCTGGGGGAGCAGTCTGTCTTCAGAGAGGAATAGCTGCTCCTAAGCACAGATGAGTGCCCCCGCTCCACACAAGATCTCAGGCTTCCACGTGGCAAGCAGCAGCGAGGACCCATTTGGGACCATGTGCATTGAGACAACAGGCATCTTTGGGAAAGTGTGAGCTAAAGAATAAGGGTCTCCTGGAATACTTTGCCCCAGGACTTTTGCATAGCCCTGAGGTAGAGAGAGCAGGATGCCTAATAGTGACTGAGATTGAATTTCAAGTCAGATGGGGACTTGGAATCCAACTTAAGAAAATAAAGAAATAGGAAATTTCTTTCACACACGTGTCTGCATTTGCAAATTCATACACATTATACTGAGTTGGTCCAACCTCATATTTAAGGAAGGGCAATGTCACCTCTTGGTTTCAGTTGCCAACAAAAAGAATCATTTAATAAAGTAGAGGACAGAGTGAAATTCTCCCAAATTATCAAAAGAACCCACCAATTATACATTATATTATTATGTAATTATATATAATTTTTACCAAATTAAAACAATCTAATAGTACTAAAAGACTTATATAATAGTTTTCTGGTCTGATCTCCTCTCTCTAGTCTCAGGCCTCTGAAGCAACTATTTTAAACTCTTTGATCAGTTCTTCTGTGATCTCCATATTTCATCGAATATGCTCCTGTTGCTTCCCTTGACTTGTCCATTTCAGGAAGAATCTATTGGCTTCCCATGATGGTAGGTGAAGTGTTAGCTTTTTCACACTACTTTCACACTTCTGCCCCCTCTTCTCACACTATATTTTAATAGTCTTTAGCTAACATCAGTGTTTACATACGTGTCATGATTGTGTACTACGATTGCACCTTTTGTTGGACATTTTAAAAATACGCTTTCCCCCTCACTTTTATAGTTCCTTATATACCTATACACACTTTCCCCCATGTGATCGGGCATATGCTTTTTTATTAGTTCCCCCCCCAGCTGTTGAAGCATGTCTGGTATCCCCCATTCCCACCCCCTTGCTGGAAGCCTCTGTACTGCTCTGTCTGTGTGGCTTGTCCTTGGTTGGCTATAAAACTGTCACAGCGGGACTTCTCTTGCCATCTTCCTGGGCTTCCCTTCCTTTCTTGGTTCTTGGTTTCCTGAATCAATTGTTTTTTTCTTGTTTTACTTGTTGGAACGTAGCGTGGTTGTTTCCTAAGAGTGAGTGCATAGGAAGTACATGTTTGGAAGTGTCTTTGCTTTTCTCTTAGACATTGGACGTGGGTGTTGAATTCTCGGTTGAAAACGTCTCTGCTCGGAGTTCTAAAAGCCTCATAACATTGCTTTTTAGCTTAAAGGAAGCTGCTGAGGGGCCAGTGCCATTCTAATTTTTATCTCTTTGTATGCAAGATAATTTTTTTTCTCTAAAAACTTTTAGGAGACTCTCTTATCCCATGTGTGCTGAAATGTCCTTTAGTGAGAGTGTGCTTTCAGTTTGGAAGCTGGGTATTGGGTGGACCTTTTAAATCTGAAAACTCATGTCTTTCAGTTTGGGGAAATGTTTTTGTAAAGGTTCTTCGATGATCTCTTTCTCCTCTGTGCGTTTCTGGAATTTCTATTAGTCAGATGTTAGACTTCTTGGATTATTTGTTTAAAGGTTTTTATCTTTTGTCTTCTGTTTTTCCTTTCTGGGAAATGTGTTCAATTTTAGCTCCTATTTTTCTATTGATTATTAAATATTTCTTTCATCTTTTTTTTTTGGAGACAGAGTCCCACTCTGTCACCCAGAGTGGAGTACAGTGGCACAATCTTAGCTCACTGCAGCCTCAGACTCCTGGGCTCAAGCAATCCTCTTGCCTTCACCTCCAGAATAGCTGGAACTACAGACATGTGCCACCACGCCCGGCTAATTTTTTTTTTTCTTCTAGAGACAAGCTCTCACAATGTTGTTGCCCATGCTGGTCTTGAACTCCTGGGCTCAAACCATCCTCCCACCTCAGCCTCCCAAAGTGCTGGATCACAGCCATGAGCCACCACACCCAGCCATGCTATCATATTTTCAGTCTCGTTCTAGTTGTTTTTTAGAGTATCCTTTTCTTATTTTATGGACATAATGTCTTCTCTTTTCTCTCTGAAGATGTTAATTGCAGTTTTTTCAAAATGTCTTATTCTGCTCCTTGAATTGCCTCTGTTTCCTCAGGGCTCCTTCTCCAGGTATTGAGTCTGGCTTCTCTCCTACGTGGCAGAGGCACTCCTCAAATGTCTGTCTATTTCAATTTAAGCTACAGGCTCTCCATGCTGGCTTGGGACCTGTTGACTACCTCACTTATCTTTTTTTTTTTTGAGTCGCTGTCACTCTGCCGCCCAGACTGGAGTGCAGTGGCCGCTCCCGGCCACCGCAGCCTCGACCTGCTGGGCTCCGGCGATCCTTCCGCCTCAGCCTTCCAAGTAGCTGGAACTACCAGGCGCGCGGTACCACGCCCCGCTGATTTTTGATTTATTGTAGAGATGAGGTCTCGCCAAGTTGCCCAGGCGGGTCTCGAACCCGCGGGCTCAGGCAATTCACTCACCTCAGCCACCCAAGGCGCGGGATTACAGGCTGAGCCACCGAGCCTGCTCTCACTTATCTTTATTTTCATCTGCTTCCTGCACTACCGTTGCTTCTTCTGGGTTCCCTTCCTCACTTTGTTTCAGTCACTTCTTTTGTAATTGGAGGCCTTCCTGCATTGTGGGTGGAGCCTGGTCTGTGTGTGCAACCAGAGTGAGGCATAGAGGAGGCCACAGGGCAGGGGCACTGCAGGGGCACTGGGGGCGCCGAGCCAGATTTTGCCACCAGGGCCTATTCATCACCAGTATCCATGGGCTCCCACTGGCCTTCCACCTTGCCCAGGCTCCCTGCAGGCAGGCAGGCCACAAGACTCGCTCTACTTAATGAAACATTTATGAGGTGATAAAGAAGAGTTCTCTCTTTTCCTTCTTCCTCAGTCACGGAGGCGGCATACGGGATCACAGAACCAAGAGATGGGATAGGCTGGATGGTTGAAGCCCCATGTGGGGGATGGGGACAGGGGACAGCTGCCCTGTAGAGTTGCCTGTCTTTCACTGGATGCAAGAGGGAGTTATAAACTTTAAGTCACAGAGACTTGAGAATTAATTCGTTACCACAGCATCAAATAGACTACCCTGGCTCATATATAATCATTTGCTAGGAGGTTCCTAAATGTTAATATCTGGGGGTATTTCTTTCAGAAGTTTTTCAGTTTCTCTCGGGAACAACTCTCTTGTTTTTTGTTTTCTTTCCGAGAGCAGGGTCAGGCAAGGGGCATGGATCCTACCTTCAGCCCTGAGATTTACCCCTTTCTTCCACAGTGCTCCCAGTCCCGGGGATCAGAGAGTAACTCTCTGGTCTCCTGCCTGGGAAAGACCTGAGGCTCCCAGGATGCCAAGGCTGAATGGCAGCTTCTGGCTCTTGTCACTTTCTGCCAGTATCTGAGCTGGTGCTTTTTCAACTCTGTCAATTCCTGCTCATCTATCTACGTTCCATCTTCAGAACTTGGATCCACGCTCTTGAACCTGATATCTTCTCTCGAGTCTTACTGTCTTCATGTATTTATACCCATATTATCCCTTTATGCTCCCTCATGGGGTTTTCAGAGGAGATAGTGTCAGAGAAGAGGGTCAGCCTATCACGTTTAACTAGAAATCTGCTTGCATACTTTCTCTCTTCCTTAAAAAAAATCAAAGTATAATTTACAGGCAGTAAAATGCAAAGATCTTACATGTACAGTTCTTTGGGTTTTGCCAAATGCACAACCCACGTTCCAGCCAAGACGTGGAACATGCCTCCCCACTCTGAAACCCCCTTCATGTCCATTTCAGTTCCCTGTCTGTCTCTCCGTCATCAACTGCTGCTGCTCCCATTTCTGTCACCATAGATGAGTTTTGGGCTCTCATTTTAATATTTGAGTGTAAAATTAGGTTGGTACAAAAGTAACTGTGGTTTTGGACCCAAATTTTAAATAATGATGACTAGGCTCAAACACTCCTTATTAATCAGAATAGGAACCATTACAATCAACACATTTTTTGTCAACAAGAAATAAGCATGTTTATTCCTGTAGCGTAAAAATCCATGCTTTGGGATTCGATAAACTCTTGGAAGGCATTTTTTGCCTCCTGCTGGTGGTGGAAGCATTGTCCCTGCAAAAAGTTGTCGAGATGTTTGAAGAGGTGGTAGCTGGTGGGCAGGAGGTCAGGTAAAAAAGGTGGATGAGGCAAAACTTCATAGCCCAATTCGTTCAACTTTTGAAGCTTTGATTGTGTGTTGTGTGGTCGGGCGTTGTCGTGGAGAAGAATTGGGCCCTTTCTGTTGACCAATACCGGTTGCAGGCATTGCAGTTTTCGCTACATCTCGTCGATTTGCTGGACATACTTCTCAGGTGTAATGGTTTTGCCAGGATTCAGACAGCTGTGTAGGATCAGACCAGCAGCAGACCGCCAAACAGTGACCATGACATTTTTTGGGTGTAGGTTTGGCTTTGGGAAGTGCTTTGGAGCTTCTTCTGGATCCAACCGTGAGCTGGTTGTCCTCGGTTGTCATATACAGTCCACTTTTTGTCACATGTCACAATCTGATCGAGAAGTAGTTCATTGTGGATGTGTAAAGTAAGAGAAGACGAGACTTAGAAAGGATTATTTTTTTTATTTTTAGTCAGCTCTTGAGGCACCAACTTATCGAGCTTTTTTACCTTTCCGATTTGCTTCAAATGCTGAATGACCATAGAATGGTGAACGTTGCATTGTTCGGCAACTTCTTGTGTAAGAGAATCAACTTCAGTGATTGCTCTCAATTGGTCATTGCCAACTTCTGATGACCAGGCACTACACTTCTCATCCTCAAGACTCTCATCTCCCTTGCAAAACTTCTTGAATCACCACTGCACTGTTCGTTTGTTAGCAGTTCCTGGGCCAAATGCATTGTTGATGTTGTACATTGTCTCCGCTGTTTTATGACTCATTTTGAACTCAAATGAGAAAATCACTCAAATTTGCTTTTTGTCTAACATCATTTCCATAGTCTAAAATAAACACAAATAAACAGCAATAGGTAATTAACAAAGAAAAAAGCGAGAAATGCATATTAGCATGATGTATAACATGGCCACATCTATTTAAGAATGTATTCTGGCCAGGCTCGGTGGTGGCTCAGCCTGTAATCCCAGCGCTTTGGGAGGCCGAGGTGAGCGGATTGCCTGAGCCTGCGGGTTTGAGACTTGCCTGGGCAACTTGGCGAGACCTCGTCTCTACAATAAATCAAAAAATTAGCCGGGCGTGGTAGCGTGTGCCTATAGTTACGGCTACTTGGAAGACTGAGGCAGAAGGATCACCAGAGCCCAGTAGGGCGAGGCTGTGGTGGCCGGGAGCGTGCCACTGCACTCCAGTCTGGGCGACAGAGTGAAACTCCAACTTAAAAAAAAAAAAAAAAAAGAGAATGTATTCCAGTATCAAATGGCAAATATCCATAATGCAAAAACCCAAAATTACTTTTGCACGAACCTATATACCATCCCAATCATTCTCCCAACTTAACTAACTGAAGAGTAACTCTATTATTATAAGAAAAATTAACATGTAAGTAAGAACAATGCTATTTTATTGAACAGACACACACACACAGAATTTTGTTCACATCTAACCTCCTTCAGGAGTGAGAAGGTATATTGTCTTCTAGAAGGACTTTTTGGGAAATCAGTTTCCTTCACTACCAACAGAACCTTATGTCAGTTAAAAACGTATTTAGTGGAAAAACTCGAGTAATCAAAAAAAACATCCTCCTTGGTGTCTTTGAACAAACATCATGTCTCCTTCACAGAACTTCAATGTCAAACTCCCTTTTGTTCCTCTGAACAAAACTGAGATTTTCCTTTTTTTCAAATGTATATGTAGCTGCTTATCAAAAAGCACATGATTAACACTCCTTTCAAATAACCTTCTGGAATCGTATACTTGTGAGTACAGGCTCCAGCAGCAGGGGTCGGGGGTGAGGGCTAGCTTTGGGTCCCCTGCCCCTGTATGTGAAGGAGAACCTACAAGGATGTGGTGAGGCCTCGGAGGTGACAGTTGCTTGGTTTCTGGCTGGTGGTCACTCCTATTATGAAGACCTTGCATGAGTGACAAAAACCATCTTTCAAAATTTTCGAGCATTTGTCCCACAAGCTTCAGCAGGGCAAGCTAAGCCATCAGAGGAAGATGGAGCAGGCCCAGTCACAGCCAGCATCTATCGAGTGCTTGCTCTGCCAGACCTGGTTCGAGCACTTTGCAGACATTCACTCGCCAATGCTCAGGACCACCCCGTGAAGTCCCGCTACTTATCTGCATCTTACAGATGCGAGAGGGGACGCTTAGAGGTAAAGTGATAACCAGCCATCGAGAGGGACTTCCCAGGTCAAGGGAGGTTCCTGTGCTCCCAGAGGTACTAGCCAGACCAAGAGATACCCTTCTTTGCCTTTCACGACTTGCCGAGACCTTCTCCACGCATGTCAGCTCAGAATTGCTGCAGAAGTAACGTCTCAGGAGAATGCCCTCCCCTTCTCTGCCCACTGCCATTGCCCTGGTTTGGGCTTCATCATTTCTCATCTCGACCATGAGACACGCTCCTGTCTGGTGTCCTTATCTGCAGACTCTCATTCGTTGAGTCTATCCTTCACGCTTGCTGCCAGAGTGATCTTTTAAAAATGCATGTCTGACTATATCCCTCTTTATCTAAAACCATCTGATGGGCCCCTGTTTCCTTCAGAATAACGTGCACGCTATTTAAAATGTCATCCAGAGCAGCACAGGGGACTTCCTTGGTTTGATCTCTGGCCATTTCTCCAGTCTCTTCTCTTGCTATGTGATTGGACACCCCCTCCCGTCTCCCCTACCCTCTTTCTGTCTTCCCTTCCCCCCCCACACACACCATGCTGCCACATACCTCAGACTTCTCCCTCTGGTCTCTGTTTGTTCTGCCCCATCCACCAGACTAGCATTCATCTTGGGAGGCCCAGCCCAGGATCACCTTGTCCCTAAGATCTTTTCTGTCCTACCCTCCCTCCTCATGGCCGGTAGACTCAAGTCTGCTCTCCTTTGGGTCCTCACCATGTTCTGGTCAGTCTGTTGTAGCACTTTTTTTTTTTTTTTTTTGAGTTGGTGTCTCACTCAGTCACCCAGACTGGAGTGCAATGGCCACTCCCGGCCACTGCAGCCTCGACCTGCTGGGCTCCGGCGATCCTTCCGCCTCAGCCTTCCGAGTAGCTGGAACTACAGAAGCGCGCTACCACGCCCGGCTAATTTTTTGATTTATTGTAGAGATGAGGTCTCGCCAAGTTGCCCAGGTGGGTCTCGAACCCGCGGGCTCATGCAATCCACTCACCTCAGCCTCCCAAAGTGCTGGGATTACAAGCTGAGCCACTGAGCCCGGCTGCAGCACTTATAACATGCTGTGGTCTTGCTTTTTTATATATTGACCTTCCCCACAAGATGGGGCTATCCCCAAGTTTGGGGAATCAGGTCTCATTCCCTGTTGTATCTCCTCTGCCTGCATGCACTGGGGGTTCATAAATGCATGGATCGATTATTAATGTATGAATGAGTGGATTTGCTTTCCCTGTTGCATACTTTCTAAAAGTTACCAGGATTTCTGGAACTTATATTAAGAAATTCAGATACCAGCAATAATATCCGGATAACGCAGCCTCTGCCAAAATTACTTGATGAGATGATCCGTGTCTCAGAGCTAGGACCACAATTTCTGTTTCCTTTCCATTCTCTCCATGCCCTGGCACAACATTGGATATGCACTACCTGTTTAAAATGTATTTGCTGCTTTGAGTTGGCGAGGCTTTGGGGGTGGGATAGGACAGAAAGAGAAAACGTAGTCCTGGATACTGAGGATCTGGCACAAAGAAAGGGAGACAGACAGATTCTGTGGGGGAAAAAGCCCCATTAAAGCCAGTTACGGAGGCTTTCTTCCACAGCCCCCAGAGATGCCTGCACGCGTCCCCAAGAAGCCCTTCCAAGTTGCGTGACCCTGATGAAGGTCTTCCTTCACCATATGATTTGTTACAGAAAAAATAAGGAAGGAATTTGGAAGCAGTTAAGGTCACTTTGTGCCGAGACAATAGCACTATATCATGTCAAATAAAATGTCAGGTGATAGTTATGGTGTCATTCTTTTCAAATGGTTTTATGCACAGTAGATAATCTTATTTGTTATATATTGGATTTGACTAAATTATCAATTTTTAAGAATTAAGTAAGAACATGTAAATATATTTACATCCTCTGTTTAAGGAAACCTGAAAAGGAATTGATGAGAGTAGTGATGTTTGGTAAGGACAGTGGTGAGCTTTTTGTAGATGACCTCCTCTGATCTCCTCCGTGACCCTGGAATATAGACATTACACCCTCTTCTAACAGATGCGAAAACCAAAGCTTGGATTAATTCGCCTAAGCTCTCATATCAGAGTCCGGGTTCACATTTTAGAAGTTTTTCACATCACGCTACCTACGGATGTTCAAATCTTAATTCATTTACATGAGATTATTGGTTACATTATTTAGAAAATTCTGAACCCTATGATTCTGTTGGCAAATATATGTGATGTATTTACTTAAAAATTTTTTTTTAGCCACGCACATGAATTTCAGTTTTAAAGGTGAAAAATCTTATAGCTATAAATTGCAAAGAGAGAGCAAGAGAGGGAGAAAGATAGTACACAAAATGAACACGGGCTGATGCACACCGGTATTTCCATAGTAACAGCGGGAGGAAACCTGGAACAATATTTCTGGGGTGAAGGCAAATTGGCAACATATGCCCAGATCAAAATTACACATGCCCAGGGATCCATCGAGGCGTCTTGGGAGTTCTGTGGGCACAGTGACACAGGAACTCAGTGGTCAGGGCAGAGGCTCTGGGTTGCCAGAGACTTGTTGTGGAAACATTTTCTGCCCGTAAGGAGCCGCGTGACTCTGGGCAATTTGGCTGGAGTCCCATTTTTGTTCCCTGTAAAACTGGGCTTTCTAGGGCCTACGACACAGGGTGTCGGACTGAATATTGGGATTTTTGTCAAGCACTTAGCATGGTACCGGTCCATGCCATGACTGGGCCAGGGGAAGGGGGCTATTGTCATTGGGGCGAGGCACATGGTTAATGAGGTACACTGTCCTGGCCATGAAGATTGAGAGGGCATGAAGCTAAGGTTGGGTGCTGGTTAGTCATGGAGGTGCCTGGGAACCTCAGTGGTTGGAGGGAGAAAAGGGCATGGCTTAGAGGAGGGGTGAGCCTGATGTCTGAAACCACTTTCCTCTCCTGGATAAGCAAGTTGAAAAGCTACCAAGCTTGGAAGCTACCAAGAAGTCAACAGCGAACGCCTTAGCTGTGCACCTGAATGCCACCAGCCGTCTGTACCGTGCAGTTGCGTAGGGCTCGCCTATATGCTGGGCCTTCTGGGAAGTTCCAGTTTCCAAGATTTGGTCTCCTTGTCAAAGCCCAGTGCCTGATTTTTGGATTTGATCATATGGCATATAGACGTGGAAAAATCCTCAAATCTAGGTCTTTAAACATTGTAAAATGGAAATGGATGTGGGGAAGACAAAGGGGGAGAAGGAGAAACAGGAGGGGGGATTCAAGAAGGACCAGAGGAGAATGCTGGAACCAAGGCAGACCCTGGGCTGCATGCCCAGGAACGTGGGGAGAGGGGTTGCAGTAGTAGGGGTGGGCTGGAAGCGTCGCCTGCCAAGCATATGACATAAGACAAAGAATAGGAGGGCAGGGAGGAGGCCGACAGACTGCTGAGTGCTAAGCCCTTGCACCCATTCCCCCAGCTGTGCCTGGTGCCATTGCTGGTAGCCAACCCGAAGCCTCCAGGAGTCAACTACCAGGCTCTCTCAGGCACGTGGGCCTCTTTCCCACCAAGGGCCCTGCAGAGAGATTTCCCAGGTTGGGTTCCTAGCTAGGGCTACGCACCACTGTGACTAGCCCAGCTAACTATTCGACACCCTCCAAGGTGGCCAGACTTCCACAATGTCCCCTACACTCATCCTCAAAGAGAGACCCCCAGAAGTGGACATTCTTTGTTCAAGAAGGACTTAGAATTCTCTCAAGGGCAAACACATTGTTTTCTGCCTCAGCCTCCGGGGTTTAAAAGAGTGAGGTGAGGGTGCTTAGTGATTCTGGGTGTAATGTTTCCACCTGATTCCCCATGTCATCACACCCCTCAGTGCTATGAAATTTGGATTATATTTTAATCTTCCCTTGGCATTTTTGTTGTTCTGCTGTTGAACTGATTATGCAGAACTGTGTGTTGATGTCTCTGTGGCACCTTCCCTCCAGGGAGGGAGGTCTGCTTTCTAAATACCCCCGTAATCCTCTTATGGAGGGAGGATACACCGGGGTGCTTGCTCCATCTGTCAGGGCCAACCAAGACTGATACTGTTCAGGTGCTTATGACCTGGGCCACACTGGACAGGAGGTTTGGAGGTGCCAAACCTCAGATCGCAGATCTCTTACCAATCCCTCCAGCCAAGCATCTCAGGTGGTTAAAGAATAAATGCATAAAAATTCAGAGCCGGCTCAGACTGTGAAAGGGAATAGGAGGCAGGTTGGCTGTCGGCTGTCACCTGGAATCACCTACTGGAAACCGCTGAGTCACCCCCCAGATCAAGGACAGAAAGGAGGCTTGCTGAGTGACAGTCCCACCCTGGCAGCTCCTCGGACAGCAGAGCTTCAATTCAAAGTGAAAACAGATTTGCTGCGTCGGAGCCAACCTATCAGTGTAAGATATTTCACTCTCAGCCCAGGGGTGTTTGTGATAAATAGATCAATGCCAGAATGCCTGGTTCCATTTTTCATTTATATGAGCTACTCAGGACACTTCTCACTTTCCCAACTTTTTGTATCTTAATGGCCTTTCCAGAACATTCCAGAACATGTACAACCCACACCCAGTAAGCCTGGGGATTACTGAGGGTGCGTAGTGTGATAAGACAGTTACTCCTGCACCAGTTGTCTTTCAGATCTTCCGGTCGAGTGACGAGGACTCAGTTTGGTGTTACCATATCCTTAGGACATCACAAGTCTCTTTCTCACTGTTTTTTTTTTTGTTTTTTAAGAAAGAGCAGGTCTTCATCAAGCATTTATAGCAGATAAAAATCTAGCTAGAATTTAGTAATGCAATTTAAAAAATTTATTTTAAGGCCGTATTTATTTTAAAATGGTAAGTAATACTGGTTTTTCATTTATGCTAGAGATGTTTATTTAGCAAACACACTTATATGGCACTTACTTTGTGGCAGATTTGTTTTAAGGTTTTCATAATCTAAGATCAAACCTACGTGGTAAAAACCATAATGGCCCTCATCCTATAGTTGGGGAAATTTAGGCAGGAGGGAGTTAAATCCGGTCACAAAGTGGTGGGATTGGTGCTGAAGCCCTGGCTGTGTGGCTCCAGACTTTGTGTTCTTGACCTCCATGCTATGCGGCTCCACAAGGAACATTAAAAAGTAATGTATTCAAGGGAAAAAGTGAGTGGATTTGAAGGAAACATTGATTGAAGGCAAATGGCAGATCTGGCGGAGGTGTTTAAAATGAATGCAGCTAAGCCAGGCCCGGTGTCTCAGCCTGTAATCCCGCGCCTTTGGGAGGCTGAGGTGAGTAGATGGCCTGAGCCCGCGGGTTCGAGACCCGCCTGGGCAGCGAGACCTCATCTCTACAATAAATCAAAAAATCAGCCGGGCGTGGTAGCACATGCCTGTAATTCCAGCTACTTGGAAGGCTGAGGTGGAAGGATCGCCGGAGCCCAGCAGGTCGAGGCTGCGGTGGCCGGGAGCGGCCACTGCACTCCAGTCTGGACGACAGAGCGAGACTCCAACTCAAAAAAAAAAAAAGCAAAAAAAACCAAAAAAACAAACAAACAAAAAAAATGAATGCAGCTGGTGGCTACACTGGCCGATTGAAGAAGGAACTAAAAGATGAAGTGCTCCACCTCAGACATGGCACACTCCCCAAAAGGGTCCCTGGGGCTTCAGCTGAACCCTCTTGCGAGGGTGAAATAGAGATAGCTTGCAGAAGCAGATATATTTATAATAATTTGGTTGTGCGCACATGCATGCATATACACCAACACACACGCACTGTTGCTTTGACTATTATGTACCAGGAATTGAGCCAGATAGCATTACCATCTCCCTTCATCTTCATGACACCTCGTGGGGTGGTTTTCATGGGTGAGAAAGCTGAGCTGAGATGAGCTGAGGGTCTTGTCAGGGTCCTACAGACAAGGGTGGTGCTGGGCTGGCTACTCAGGGATGCCAGGCCACTCCTGAACCTAAGTGAGTCTTAACTACTGCAGATTACACCGGCCGTTATTTGGTATTGAAAAGCCAGCTCTGTTTGCCTACATTCTTTCTCAAAAAATAAGGTGTTGGGCCCAAATATGACTCTGGGCCCTGAGTCTCCGACTTTAGGATTTAAATAATAAAGAATTTAAATCTTAGCGATGGATTTGGCAGCTCTTTATTTTATTAAGTGAGAACACGAAAAACCAAACAATACTTCCCTAAACAGTAACGAAGTCCAACAACTGTCTGTCATCACTGTCAATACATGCATGAAAGGAGATGCTGCTTAATAGAAGCACAGGGAAGAAATAAACTCGGGATAATCTGCGCGTGTGCGTGTGTGTGTGTGTGTGTGCACTATGATTGTGTGCTTAAGACAGATGAAAACCCCTTCATGGAACGGAATCAGCAGTGTTGGGAATCACTGACCTGGACTGCTCATCCGCTGTTTCTGCTATCTCTTGTTGATTGCCTTAATTACCTTAATTCAAAAAGCACCTCCTTCAAGTGATAACCCATAAAGTATCTCTTAGTTATCCTGAAGGCTGTGATTGTGGATTGTTCTGGCGCTTGCTCTTAGCAGAATTTTAAAAAGCCTCTTCCCAGTCAGCCCCACCTCCAGTGACAGAATAAGTTCTGGAAGGCTGTAAGCCCTGCAGCAGGCAGCTGTGGTGTCCATCTGCTCACTGCCCAATCCTAGGACCCAGCACAGTGCCTGGCATAGAGTGGGTACACAATAGCTATTTGTTGAGTGATCGAATGAACGAATGAATGGTCAATGAGAGGGAGAATTAAGTTTTTCATTCTTAATTCTTTGTGTGCAGATCTGATACACTCTTCACATAAAACAGATTTGTAAATTATGAGACATCATCATAGAAAGTACACTGTGGACCCACACACAACTTAAGAAAACTTGTAGCCGGGCTCGGTGGCTCGGCCTGTAATCCCACGCTTTGGGAGGCTGACGTGAGTGGATTGCCTGAGCCCACGGGTTTGAGACCCGCCTGGGCAACTTGGTGAGACCTCATCTCTACAATAATTCAAAAAATCAGCCGGGCGTGGTAGCGCGTGCCTATATAGTTCCAGCTACGTGGAAGGCTGAGGCGGAAGGATCGCTGGAGCCTAGTAGATCGAGGCTGCGGTGGCCGGGAGCGGCCACTGCACTCCAGTCTGGGCGACAGAGTGAGACTCCGACTCAAAAAAAAAAAAAAAAGAAAACTTGTGTGCAGCCCTTCATCCTCCTTGCTTCCCTAGAAATGAAAACTAGCTTGAACTGAGGTCTATCATTCCCTTGCTTTTTTAAAGTGCTGTATAGGTTTTAAGATCACATATCTATGCATTCCTAAACAAGATTGTTTAGTTTTCGCTTGTTTCTGAGTGTTAGAAAAATGATGTCTTCCGGTGTACAGTCTGTTCTAAATTTTGTTCTTACCAGCCTTGCTTCCATAAAATATAGTTTTAAAAATCCCACATGTGGGTATTCCTAGATAATATACTGTTCATTTTTGCTCGGTTTCTGAGGCTTGTAAAAATGGTATCGTATAGCATGTCTTTTTTTGCTACTTGTTTCTTTCCCCCCTTACTCCATAATCATGTTTCTAAGTTCACTGGAGCAACAGGTCATTTATTTTCATTGCTGAATAACAGGCCGTCATCTGAATAGTACGATTTATCCATGCCTTCTCCCGTCAATGGGATTTGCGTTCTTTCCAGTTTGGGGTGATTACGAACAAAACAATTAATTGTTAAGTGACAGTATACACATGCATGCAAATATAGCATAGAGCAAGATGAAAGATGAATGAAATTAAAAGATTAAAATGTTTAAACGCCCCATGAAAAGCAAACTGACCCTGACCCCATGAGCCTGCCATGCTCCCTTTCCCAAACACAATAGCCTCCCCCCGCCACCCCCAAGCCACAGGCCTGGCTTTTGTGCTAACGACCTCTACTTTTCTTTGCAGTTATGCCATCCATGCCAGAAGCTGCAGTTCAGCTTTGCCTCTCTTCCCTCCTCTCTGCTCCCCTGCACCCCATTCCCTTCTCTCTTTTCTTTCATGTCAAAATATTAGGCTGCGGTTTTCACCTGTGTGTTTCTCTGGCATGCTTTCGTTGTCTGCAGGGATGTATTCTGCTCCTTGTTTTGTCTTTGAATAACTGTGTGGGATTTGACTTCAATCCTTTTCTGCTACTTATGTTTACATACTATTAGATTTCCGGAACTTTTTGAAAGGAGGCATAATTTAAGAGTTTTTCTCATCTCACAGTGGTAGAGCACTCTCTTCTGTTGTTTTTGCTACGTATTAAAAAAAATATGACACCTCAGTTCCTGAGAACTTTGGGCTCTGTTCTTCCCTATTTTTATCTGGTTTCTCTTGAAAAAAAATATTTTCTCTATTCTCTTGACCTGACTAATTTGAATTCTTTTCTTAGCAGTTACTCCTCAGTTGGGGGTTTGACCTGGATGGGGACTTGGGCTGGTTAGTTTAGAATGTTTATCAGGCTTAATCTTCCCTGGCTCCTCAGTCTTTACCCTTGACACTCACATGCTGTTGGAGTACACAGATATCTCTCCAGACCTGTGTGGTTCTCCAATTGGGCCAGCTTAGTGGTTATTTAGTTCTTAGGTCTGTCAGATACTCCATTGCTTCTTTCTGCTTCTTCTGGCCCAGCTGCTGATACCAAGCAGATCTTGTAGTGTGTCTCTACCCATTTATGTTTTATGGTTTGTAGAACTTCCATGTCGTCTTGTTTGTTGTAGTTATTGTTCATGAGTTTTTAGTTTTGCAGCTTTGTGTATCTTTATGGTGGATTTGGAGAGCTTAAATATACAATCAAGGGTTCTGTCTTCTCAGAATCCCCGTGTATATTGTTATATGCTTTTACTGTTGCACACCTATATAAATTTTTAAAAATATATGATTTGGGGAGAAATTACAGGCTTTTAGGTACACAGATATTCAGCATTATAAGAAATGCTAAATTATTTTCTAAAGTTTTTGTATCAATTTATGCTGCTACCTTCCTTATGGTATTTTGGGGTTTGGTTTTCTCTTGTTTCTCTAGTTTCTTAAGGTGGAAATATAAGTAATTGACTTGAAATTTTTTTCTTTTTTAATGTATTTACATATATAAATTTTACTCTAAGCATTGCTTTAGGTGTATCCCTTAGGCTTTGGTGTGTCATTTTCATTTATCTCATTTTTTTCTTTCTTATTTCCCTCATTATTTGTTCTTTGACTTCTTGGTTAAAGAGAATATTGTTTAATTTTCACATATTTGGAAATTTCCCAAATGTATTTTGTCGGAGACCTGCTCCAGTGGGGTTGGGCCCGAAGGGGAGGTGAGAGAAGCGGCGAGAGACAGAGACCACACAACTTCGATGAGGATGGCAATCACTGCAAAACTTTATTGCTCATGAGGCTATATTTATAATGCTCTTTTTGGCATAATCTTAACATTACACGTATATTTTTCCAACTAGTTACAATATAAAACAACATGTGATATCCAAAACCCCTTTAGTTGACCTTTAATCTTTAATGATCTAAACAAAAATGTCTATAATTTATGCTAACCTTTAACTTTATAATGCTTATGTATCTATTTAATATTTTACAACTATAACAGCAAATATTGGCTTATGCCCCTAAGGTGTGAAACCTGCTGATGTAAGGCAAGTCTTTTTTACTTTCTTTAAGGGTTGTTTCTTAACTTCTCTATTCCATCTTAACTTCTCTATTCTATCTTATAAATCTTATTCTATACTTTAACTCTATTTAAATTTTTATGTCTATAATTTTTTCTATTTCTATTATTTATCTTACTTATACTTTATATCATCTATGATTTATATACTATCTATTAACCAACACCATATCTTGTGTTCCGCTTCACACATACTTTCTTTTTCTGTTCCCACAGGATTTTAGCCTTTTCAGACATAATCAGAGGTTCACTACGCTTTATCTGCTCCCAGGTGGAAACCTCACTGGCTCTGATCCTGCGTCCATTTATCCAAAACCATCTAGCAAAATTCTTATCATAAACACTAGTATATGGTAAAAATGGGTCAAACCAATCTAAATTCTGCATACTACATTTCCCTCTAAGCGCCCACCATATTCTATAATTAATTTTATATCCAACATAATTATCGATTTTCACTATAAAAATAACTTGTCTATATGATTTAATATCTCTAGTGCTTCTATGAGGTAAAGGTGGAATAGTGAAACCATTCTCTACAAAATAATTAAACTGTTTAATGTTTCTCTAGAATGGCCTGTCCTGTTGTGTTCAGTTCTGGGAAAGATTTCTTTATGTTCTCATAAAAGGGTGAAACAAGTATTGTCTCAGCTGGGGGGGAGAGAAGCAGAAATCTGCCTTATTTTGGTTAGAGGATTGTTTAAAAGAAGATCATTAACTAATGACCTTTGGACGTCATGTCTAGTTTCGGTTGATCCATAGAATTGGGTTTCATTCAAAACAGAGTGTTTAACGGATAAAATTTTAACAAACATCCGGGATAAACATATCATGAAACTTAATGCCACGAGGAGCATACATTGTTGTTTTTTCCAGGGCCATCTGAAGTCCCTCTGCCTTCCCTTCCATGGAGCTCTGCCAATTCCATGGTTTTCACCAGTGGCTCTGCCTGCCTGGTGAAGTGGGTATGCTTCAGGCAGCTTCAGAACTGGCACCTGTAAGATTATGGCTCCCAACAGTATTTGTTATTGATTTCTAATTGTATTCCATTGTAGTCAGAGAACATATTTTGTGTGATTTTAATCTTTTGAAATTTATTGGGACTGCTTTATGACCTGCTACATGGTCTGTCCTGGAGATGTTATATATATACATATGTCGCTATGTATTCTGCTGTTATTGAGTAGAATGTTTTATAGATGGTGTGTTAAGTCTCGTTGTTTATAGTGCTGTTGAAATCTTCTATTTCCTTGGTGATCTCTTGTCTAGTTGTTCTACCCATTATTGAAAATGAAGTATTCAACTTTCCAAAACATTGTTGAATTCTCTATTTTATCCTTTAATTCTGAAGTTTTTGCTTAATGTATTTTGTGACTTTATTGTTTTTACTTCATGTATTTTTATTTTCTGACTCTGTCGTTAGGTGCATATATGTTTGTAAATGTTATATGCTATTGGTAGATTCACATTTTAATCATAAACATGTTCTTCTTTGTCTCTGCCTTAAAGTCTATTTTATCTTTATTATACAGCCATTCATTTCTTTTTTGGTTACTGTTTGCATATCTTTTTCCATTCTTTTTACTTTCAGGTCTTTGGGTCTTTTAAAAAAAAAATTAGAGATGGAGTTTCTAATAGCATAGATCACTGTTAGAACAACTGTGTTGCCCAGGCTGGATTCAAACTCCTGGACTCAAGTAATCCTCCTGCCTGAGTAACTGGGACAACAAGCGCATGCCACCACACCTGGATGGGTCATGAAAAAAAAATCCATCCTGCCAACATCTGCTTTTTTCTTAGGGTGTTAAATTCTTTTACATTTAGCGTAGCTACTGATAAGTTAGAATTTATGTCTGTCATTTTGCTATTTGTTTTCTTCTGTCTTTTTTTCCCTCAGTTTCTCCATTATTGTCTTCTTTTGTGTTAGATGCATTCTAGTGTGCTGTGGTCATTGCATTAACTACGTATTTAAAAATTGTTTTATTAGTGGTTGCTGTGGTAATTATGATAAGCATAAGCTTATAAAAATTTAGTTTGAATTAATACCAACTTAATTTCAATATTAGACAAAAACTTGGCTCATATATACTCCATTTCCTCCTCCCTCTTTCATGATGTTAGTGTTGTTCACATAATATTATTTATTTTATTTTATTTTAAAGGTGTGGGGTACAATTCAGGATTAGGTATACAATAGGTCGTCGTACAGGTAAAGTTTGGGCTTCCCTTTGGTCCCTGCTTTGTGCATATCATATTATTCTACACAGCACCCATCAACACAGATATATAATTATTTATTTATATGTGTGTTTCAAATCAGGTATGAGAATAAAGTTACAAATAAAAACATTTATACTGTCTCTTATATTTACCTCTGGAGTTACCTTGACTTATGCTTTTTATTTCTTCGTGTAGATTTGAGTTACTGTCTAGTACCTTTTTAATGTGGTCTGAAGAACTTTTAGGGCAGTGACAAATAATATGCTAGTGACAAATTATCACATTAAAAAAAATACCTGGGAATGTCTTCATTTGTCCTTCATTGTTGAATATAATGATGAGTATTTTTTCCTGTATAATTTGACATCTGATTGTTCCCACATATAGTTTCTGTTGTCTCTTTTTCCCACAGTGTATGGGTTATACTCTTCTATCTCACAGGAGTTACAATTTTTTGTTAGAAACTGGATATCTTAAATAGTATATTGTTAGTGACTTCAGCTACTCCCCTCACCTCCAGGGCTTATTTTTATTTATTTTTTCAATTTTTAAAAAATTTTAAAGCTGTAGGGTACAATTCAGTGTTAGGTATACAAATGGTCATTGTGTAGGTAGAGTTTGGGCCTCACTTTGGTCCCCACTTCACCTGGTTTGAGATCAGGTATGCTTATTGATAAGGTATGCCCTCACCCTGCTTCATTCCCTGGCAGTTTCCCACTACTGCCAATCCTTTTCTTATAGTATTATGATAATTGTTCAGGGTCCACTTATGAGTGAAAATGTGTGGTACTCAGTTCTTTGTTTCTGTGATAGGTCACTCAGTATTATAGACTCTAAGTCCATCCAAGTTGCTGCAAAGTTCATAATTTTGTCCTTCTTTATGGCTGTGAAATATTCCATCGTGTATATGTACCACATTTTTTATCCAGTCTTCTTTTGATGGGTAGCACAGTTGGTTCCATGTTTTTGCTATTGTGAATACTGCTTCAATAAACATGTGTGTGCAAGTATCTTTTTCATAGATTTGAGTTCCTTAGGCTATATTCCCAGAAGGGAGACTGCTGGGTCCTATGGAAGGTCGATTTTTAAATCTTTTAGGAATTGCCACACTGTTTTCCACAGAGGTTGTAGTAGTTTACACTTCCACCAACAGTGTACAAGTGTTCCCTTTTCCTTGCATCCTCTCCAGCATCTGTTGTTTTTTGAGTTATCAATGATGGCCTTCCTGACTGGAGTTAGGTAGTATTTCAGTGTGGTTTTAATTTGCATTTCTTTGATGATTAGTGAAGCTGAGCGTTTTTTCATGTATCTGTTGACTGTTTGTATGTGTTCTTTTCATATCTTTTGTCCACTTTATAATGGGGCTGTTTTTTCTTTTTTTCCAGCACATTTGAATGGCCTGATGTTAGGCCTTTTTCAGATATACAGTTGGCAAATATTTTTTCCCATTCTGTGGGCTGTCTCCCTACTCACTTGATGGTTTCTTTTGCTTTGCAGAAGTTTTTCAGTTTGATGAGGTCCCACTTGTCTAATTTATCTCTTATGGCGTGGGCACTTGGGTTTTTTTTTTTTTTTCTTAATCAGGAATTGGTTGCAAGTTCCAATTTCTATTAGGTTGTCTCCTGCATTTTCTAAGGTTCTTATAGTTTGAGGTTTTACATTTACGTCTTTGATCCATTTAGAGTTTATTTTCGTGTATGGTGATAGGTTGGGGTCTTGTTTTAATCTTCTGCATGTGGTCAGTCAGTTTTCCCAGCACCATTTACTGAATAAGTTCACCTCTTCCCAGTAGTTGTTAGCGGAGACTTTGTTAAAGATGAGTTGGCTGAGAAATTGAGATTTTGCTTCTGGAATCTTTATCCTGTTCCAATGGTCTATATGCCTGTTCTTGTACCAATGCCACACTATTTTGATTATTGTACTCTTATAATAAAGTTTAAAGTCTGGAAGTCTGATACCTCCCACTTTGTTTCTTTTGCTGAGGAGTGTTTTGGCTGTTTGTGATCATTTATGTTCCCATATGAATTTCTGTATTGTTACCATATCTGAGAAGAATGATGCTAGTAATTTAATGGGTATTGTGTTGCATCTGTAGATTGCCTTGGGTAGGATGGACATCTTAACAACGTTGATTCTTTCAATCCATAAGCGTGGAATATTTTTCCATTTGTTTGTGTCATCTTTGATTTCTTTGAGCGGCATTTTGTAGTTTTCATTGTATAGTTCTTTCACTTCCTTTGGTTAGAAAGATGCCAAGGTATTTCATTTGTGTGTGTGTGTGTGTGTTTATTGTGAATGGGATTGTGCTTTTTATTTGGGTTTCTCTTTGTTTATTGTTGATGTATAGGAATGTGACTGTTTTTTGCACATTTATTTTATGCCCTGAGATTTTGCCAAAGTTCTTTATCAGTGCAAGAAGATTTTTGACAGATTCCTTGGGTTTTCAAGGTGTAGGATCATGTCATCTGCAAAGAGGAATAACTTAACTTCCTCTTTTCCTATTTGGAGACCCCTGGTTTCCTTCCCTTGTCTGACTGCTCTAGCTAGGACTTCCAACACTATGATGAACAGGAGGGGTGAGAGTAGGCAGCCTTGTCTTGTTCTGGTTTTCAGGGGAAATGGTTCCAATTTCTGTCTGTTTTGTTGGCAGTGGGTTTATTGTAGATCGCGCTTATTATTTTGAGGTATGTTCCCCTGTGCCTAGATGTCCAAGGGTTTTTATAAAGAAGGGATGCTGGATTTTATTGAAAGTTTTTTCCATGTCTAATGATATAATCCAGTGTTTCTTGGTTTTACATCCGTTGATGTATTTAATTATGTTTATGGTCATGTTGATGTTGAACCAGGCCTATATCCCAGGGATGTGAAGCCTATTTGGTCACGGTGGTTGATTTTTGAGATGTGTTGTTGAATCTGGTTTGCTAGAATATTGTTGAGAATTTTTGCATCAATGTTCATCAAGGATATTGGCCTGTAGTTCTCTTTCTTTGTTGGATCTTTACCCAGTTTGAGTATCAGTGTGATGTTAGCTTCATAAAATGATTTGGGGAGAGTTCCATCTTTCTTGATTGCCCGGAATACTTTCAATAGGATTGGTAACTGCTCCTCCTTGTATGTTTTGTAGAATTCTGCTGTAAAGCCATCTGGTTGAGGGCTTTTAAAAATTTTTTATAGGTAGTTTTCTTATGACAAAGTCAACTTCCTGGGTTGTTATTGTTCTATTTAAGGTCTCAATTTCTTCTTGTTTCAACCTGAAGAGGTTGTGTGATGTAAGAAAGTCCTCCATTTCATTTAGGTTTTCGATTGTTTCCATACAAGTGTACATAGTAATCTCTGATAATCTTTTATATTTATTTGGGGTCAGTTGTGACTTGATCTTTTGCATTTCAGATTATGCTTTTTTGGGCTTTTTCTCTCTTTTTCTTGGTCAATTTGGCTAGGGGTCCATCAATCTTGTTTATCCTTTTAAAGAGCCAGCTTTTTGTTTTGTTGATTTCTCCTATTATATTTTTGTCTTCTATGTCTCATATTTGGGCTTTTATTTTGGTGATCTGAATTCTTTGCTAAAGCTAGAGTTTTGGTGGTCTTGATTTCCAGCTCCCTTAGGTGATCTGTTAGGCTGTTAACTTGTGATCTTTCAATTTTCTTCATGTGTGCTCATAGAGATATGAATTCCTCTCTTAGTACTGTTTTCATGGCATCCCAGAGGTTTTGGTAAGATGTTTCTTCATCTTCATTTGTTTCCAGGAATCTTTTGATCTCTGTTTTGATTTCCGTGTTGACCCAGAAGTTGTTTAGCATCATGCTATTTAGTGTCCATGTCTTTGTGGGTTTTGGGGGAAATTTGTTGGTGTTGATATTTATTTTTATTCCACTGTGGTCTGACACTGAGAAGTTGCATGTCAGTATTTCAATCTTATGAAATTTGTTTATGCTTGATTTATGGCCAAGGATGTGGTTGATCATAGAGTACATTCCATGTGGTGATGAGTACAATGTATATTCTGTGGTGGTTAGATGGAGTGTTCTGTAGGTATCTATTAAGCCCTTTTGATCAAGCCTCAAATTGAGGTTTGGATCTCCTTGTTGACTTTTTGCCTTGATGATCTTTCTAGGGTTGTTAGTGGGGTATTTAAGTCCCCAGCTATGATAGTGTTAGAGTCAATATCTTTTCTAGTTTACCTAGAAGCTGCTTTATGAAAGTTGGTGATCCTATGTTGGGTGCATATATGTTTAGGATGGATATTTCTTGTTAATGAATTGAACTTTTTATCATTATGTAGTGACCTTCTGTATCTTTTTAAATTTTTGATAGCTTAAAGGATATTATGTTTGATATTAATCACAACTCTGCTTTCTTTTATGTTCTGTTCACCTGAAATTTTTTTTGTTCATCTTCTTACTGTGAGTCTGTAAGTTTCCTTTCTGGTGAGATGAGTCTCCTGGAGACAATATATTGTTGTGTCATGATTTTTTTATCCAGTTTGCCATTCTATGTCTTTTTAGTGATGCATTTAGTCCATTCACATTCAGGCTAATTATTGAGATGTGAATATTTACCCCTGTCATGAGGTTCTTATAGAGTTTGTTGTTGTTGTTTGTTTGTTCATTTGTTTTTTGCACTCTTTTGATTTTTGGTTTGATTTATGTTTGTTTTCCATCTTTTTCGTGCATTCTTAAGAAGGGTGTGTTTGTTCTTTTTTTTCTTTCTTATGTGTTTAATACTTAAGTGTTTCTTGTAGAGCTGTTCTGTAGATGGTGTAAACTCTTAGGGATTGAATGTCTGGGAAGGATTTTAATTTTCCATTGCTGACGAAACTTTGCTTAGCTGAGTAGGAAATTCTTGGTTGAGATTGTTTATCTTTGAGAACTTTGAAAATTGGACTCCAGTCTCTTCTAGCCTATAGTGTTTCTGGAGCTAACTCTGCTGCTATTCTAATTGGTGTTCCCCAGTAGTAGTCTGACCTTTCTCTCTTGCTGCCCTTAGAATTTTTTCTTTTATTTCTATTTTATGTAAGTGGATTACTATATGTCTTGGTGTTGGTCTTCTCATTTGATGTCTTGCAGGGGTTCTCTGAATCTCTTGTGTTTGAATGATCACATCTTTAATGAGATGAGGGGAGTTTTCTTGGATAATTTCATGGAACGTTTGTTCCAGGGCGGTCTCTGTCTCTCTACCTGCCTCGGGGAGTTCAATTACTCTTAGGTTTGGCCTCTTGTATAATTGTTCATCTCTTGGAGGCTTTGTTCAATTCTTTTAAGCTTCTTTTCTATATTTTTAACAGTTTTGGTTAGTTCCATATTTTGGTCCTCAAGTGCTGAGATTCTTTCTTCTGCTTGTTAATTCTGCTATCCATGCTTATCAGTTTGTTATTTATTTTGGTCGCTGTATTCTTTATTGCCGTCATCTCAGTTAACAACTCCTTCATTCTTTCCTCTTGTCTCTCCTCATTTCTATTTATTATCTCTATTATCTTGATATCTGGGTTTGTGGTTTGAGACCAGTCTTTCTGGGGGCTCTTCATTGTTTGAGTTCTGAAGTCTGTATTCTCACTTGTTGTCTTCTCAGGGGTCTGAATGGGACCTGTGTTCTTCCATTGGTTTTTCTTAATTTGTGAAGGCTTTCATCTCCCTCTTCCCCCTTGTTTAATTCTGTTGTCCAGTCATAGGGAGGATAGCTTTCACTTCTGTTTGTTCAACCCCCTATTCTTATGTAGACCCTCTGGGTTTGTTCAATTTTAAAGCCTGCCTGAGGTTGGCGGGCTGTGATTTTTGCAGTTTTGAGATTTTATTAAGAGGGGAGTTGTGGTTCAGAAGCTATCTGCGGATCCCAGTATCCGCTGACAGGTGTGTGCGGCCCCTGGAACCCAGGTGGTGGCATGGGCCAGGTGCCAGGTGGTGAGAAGTAGCTATCTCAGCTGCCTCCTCCCAGGAGACCCCGAGAATGACAGATGATCCTGCTCCACTGGGGGTCTGATCTCAGGGCGGTGGTGGGTTGCAGTCACCTTCAGAGGAGAGCCCTGGGTGCTTGGACCTGAATCTCCCCTCAGACTTTAACTCACCCATTGGCACACACCCACTCACACAGACAGTCTTTATAGACACACACTTTTGCAGAGACTCTCACACTCTGACCAGTTCCATCACCATCTTGCCTCTTCTGCTGAGCTTGTTATTTTTATTTGCTTGTTTGTTTTTAGTGGCTGGCTGGGTCATTCTAATGAGGTCTTTCCCCTTCCAGTGTTTAGTCTCTGATGTTGCTCATGAGGCAGGCCCATCAAGAGTACGCTCACACTTACCCTGGAATGACAGTGGTTGTGGCTAGTTTCTCTTTTTTTTTTCCCTGACCACACCCAACTGTTAAATTCCACTACTTGGTAGGTGATTGTTCTATTGTTTTCAACAATGCCCTGAACCTTAAATTGTCCCACAAATTAATCCAATCAAAGAATGGCTCCTTTAAAGGAACAGTTTCTGAAGTCTGTGTTTAATATTTGTTCCGACCCCAGAAGGGCTTCTCCCAGCTGTGTTATTCCATGGCTCTATCCTACAAACTGCTGACCTACAGTCTAGGATATATCTTCTTTAAATCCATGAATGTCCTCCCATTTGCCTTTTACCACAACCTCCACTGTTCTTGAGAGCACCCTTAGGTTTGAACTTCGTGCTCTGTTGAAAATGAAGTCAGTTTCTTTGGGAAGAGATTAAGAGCTATCTGTTTTACAGCCTGTTTTTATCCCCAGGCAAAACCTTTGAGCCAGGGCTCTGAAGCTATTGGTGGAGACAATGTCAAATTTCTCTCTGAATCATACTCCTGCTTCAGGAGCTGAACAATCAGCAGAGGGAGGTTGTAGTAGCCTGAAGTCCCTTGAGTTTACCTCTTCTGGCATGAAAATACTGCCTCATGAGCTGGGGCAAGGACAGGCAATCAGGTCCTCTGTATTCTCAGCTTGCCATGCCCAAGGTACAGCCTCCAAACTACAAATAGGGGTTAAGTGGAAGAAGGAAGCCCCTACTTCTCAATAATTGTTGTCTGGGAATTATCTTCAGCAACAGGCAAATGGGCACTGGGTGAGAACCACTGAAGTTCTGTCCTTCCTAGGAAGAAAGTCCTTCAATTGTGTCTTGGGAAGAGGTAGCCCTGTGTTCTTGGCTGTAGCAGTCTGGACTGAAATCTCTACTTCACTGAGCTGGGAAAGAACAAATATCACACATTCTTGCCTTTCTTATCCATTTATTTTTGTCAATTTTCTTAAACACATTTTTCTTCATTTGCTGAGGGCCTTTGGATAATTTCTAGAGACTTTAATGGTTTTTTAAAAATAATTTTTTACCAGTTTCACTGGTCATTGGAACTCCTGATGCTGTTATGGTAGATGTTGATATCACTCTCTCTCATTTTATAAAATAGATTTGTTAGATATGGAATTCTTGGTTGACTGCTTTTATCTTTTAGCACTTTATATATGCCATTCTGCTGCCTCTGGCCTACATTTTTTTTTTGAGAAGTCAGCTGTCAGTCTTATTGTGATCACTTTTTGTGTGTGTGTGTTGGAGTCTCACTCCGTCACCCAGACTGGAGTGCAGTGGCCGCTCCCGGCCACTGCAGCCTCGACCTGCTGGGCTCCGGCGATCCTTCCACCTCAGCCTTCCAAGTAGCTGGAACTACAGATGCGCGCTACCACGCCTGGCTAATTTTTGATTTATTGTAGAGATGAGGTCTCACCAAGTTGCCCAGGTGGGTCTTGAACCCACGGGCTCAGGCAATCCACTCACCTCAGCCTCCCAAGGCGCGGGATTACAGGCCGAGCCACCGAGCCCGGCTGAGGATCTCTTATATGTGTTTAATAACTTTTGTCTTTTTCCATTCAAGATTCTTTTTCTTTGGCTTTGGACAGCTAGATTACAATGTGTTTAGTGTGGATCTCTTTGAATTTATCCTAGTTGGAACTCATTGAGCTTGCTGAATGTGTAGATTAATATTTTTTAATAAAATTCGTGAAGTTTTTGGCTATTAATTCTTCAAATAGTCTTTCAGTTCTGTTATCTTTGTCCTCTTCTTCCAAGACTCACACAGCATTATGTTAGTATGCTTGGTAGTGTCCCACCAGTCTCTTGGGGTCCATTCATTTTTCTTCACTTTTTTTTTTCTTTTCCTCAGACTGCATAATCTCAACTGACCTATCTCCAAGTTTGTAGATTCCTTTTTCTAGCTGCTTAAATCTGCTGAGTCCCCCTAGTGAATTTTTAATTCACTAGGGGGACTCAGCTACTGTAATTATTATCTCCAGGATTTCTATTGTATTTTTCAATTCCAGAATTTCTGTCTTTTTACTAACACCCTCTATTTGGTGATACATCTTTCTCATATTTTCCTTTAGTTATTTAGATATGGTTTCTTTTAGCTCTTTGAATATTAAAAATAGCTGATTTAAAGTCTTTGTCTAATAAGCCCGATGTCTGGGCTCCTTTAGGGAGTTTCTACTGATTGAATTTTTCCCAGTGGGTGGGCTATACTCTCATTTCTTTACAAGTCTCATAACTTTTTTTCTTGAATATTCAACATTTAAAATAATATCATGAAGCATCTCTGGAAATTGGAGATTCTATGGTTTGACTGTGTCCCCTACAAAATTCAGATATTAAAATTTAATAGCCATTGTGACAATATTAAGAGGTGGGAACTTTAGTGATGATTAGGCCATGCAGGATATTACCTTATGAATAGGTTAAGGTTAAGGCCCTTATAAAAGAGGTTTCACACAACATTTTGTTCCTTTACTCTTCCACCTTCTGCCATGTGAAGATATGCCATTTTTCTCCTCCAGAGGATGTAGAAACAAGTACCATCTTAGAAACAGAGAGTAGCCCTCACAATGTAACCAAACCAGGTGGTACCTTGATCTGGGACTTCCCAGCCTCCAGAACTGTGAGAAAATATATTTCTGTCCTTTATAAATTACTCAGTCTCTGGTATTTTGTTGTAGCAGTAGGAACAGACTAATACAAAATCTTCCTCTCCCCTATTTTATTTTTGTTTATTATTGTTGCTGTTTTTTTTTTTTATTGTTTAGTGACTTTAAAAAATTAATTTAAACTATATTCTTTGTTGTGAATGACCCCCACAGAAGTCTCTGCTTGCTTAGCTTAGTTTTCAGTTAATGACTAGATGAAGAATACCTTAAATATCTGGAACTGATAAATCTCCCAGTCTTTGCCAAGGGGGGGAGAGAGAGAGAGAGAGAGAGAGAGAGAGAGAGAGAGAGAGAGAGAGGGAGAGAGAGAGAGAGAGAGAGAGAGAGAGAGAGTATTTGGGGTTCACCTTCAAAACTCAGTCAAGCAGTTGACATCTCAGTCCTAGCCTTCAGGTTCATGGAGTGCCTTAAAGTCAGCCAGAGGGGAAAGCATAGAACCTTTATCAGGTCTTCCTAGGCATATGCAGTCTTGAACATGCACACAATCTTATGCATGCATGTGGGCTTCTAAATTCCAATGAACATGTTGGAGATTTTCAAAGCCCCTACAGAGGTCTCATTTCCCAGCTTTTCCTTTTAAGCTTTTTGGTTAATGTACTATTTGTCCCAACTGTTATCCATCATCTCAGCCAGCCACAAAGTTAAATCATTGACTGTAATTGTTTTCAACAAATGCCTTTTGGAAAAGCCTTTTTCACCAGGTGCCCTTAGAGTCAGGCCAAATAAAGGCTGTCTTGCAGTCTTGAGGCCTTCCTGGAAACCATCACACAGTTCAAGTAATGGCAGTTCTCTGGAATAAGGCTTTGAAGGAGCGGCAATCCTCTTCTGTACTCCCCAGGAGCTTCTAGGCTGCTGGTTTTCACCATGAGTGTAGGCTGTTGGATTTCAAGGCACCAGCAGAGCCGGAGAGTGGGGGATGGGAGTAGGGCAAGTTAAAACCCCACAAAGCTCTCTGTTCTTGCTGAGATTCAGTTGTTTTCATGAATAATTGTTACCCAGATTGTTGCAAGTCTTTGGTTAATTTCCAAGGTTCTGAAAACGTTGATTCTGACATTTTTAAGTAGTTTTCTCATTTTTTGGAGGAGAAAATTTTGAAGGTCCTTATTCATCATTTTTACTGACATATTCTCTGAATCACTTCTGACTTAGAGTCCACAGTTTTCCACAAAATATCAAACTCTAATCTATCAAGAACATTGTTGATACATAATTTTAGAACTTATTTTTCAGATATAAGAAATATAAGGGAGTGACTCAAAACAAAAAAGAATTACTTTTTGGAGGGTGGGCCCCTTGTGGTATAGGCTTTTCCTGCTAGGTAAGTGTTCTAGGAACCTACTGGTACCTAGGTAGGTTTGATACCTACTGGTATCAGGTATCAGTGTATCAGCTAGCGTTGTTGTGAGAGACTGTTTGGCTTCAGTGAATTTTTTTTTTTTTTTTTTAGATTCTTTCAACATGCTTGCCCGTTTCATGATGAGTGATTTACATGAACAAACTGCCCACATCGCACTGAGTGGTCAGCAGTTTTTGACCAAAAATGGCCTGACCCCTATGCCCTACCCTCCTTATTCACCCAATCTCACCCTGAGTGATTTTTTTTTTGTTTCCCTAAATGAAAAAAGTCCTCAGAGGAAAATGTTTTGTCCCTGTAGATGAGATGAGACAAAAAATGGCAGAAGCCCTAAAACGCATCAAAATCGACGAGTTCAAAAACTGTTCTGAGCAGTGGAAAGAGTGTCTTGGCTGGTGTATCGCATCCAACAGAGAGTACTTTGCAGGTGACTGAAGTTTAAACATGTAAGAATAAATACACAAGTTTTAAATCAATAGATTCTGTTTTTTGGGGTCCCCACTCGTACATAGTATAAATGTACAGATCTTAAGTATACAATGTGATGATTCTTGATGATTGTATACATCCATATAATTTACACTTTTATCAATATGCAGAATATATCTATTATCCTAGAAAGCTCCCTTAGAGCCAGGCTCAATGGCTCAGCCTGTAATCCCGCGCTTTGGGAGGCTGAGGGGAGTGGATTGCTTGAGCCCACAGGTTTGAGACCCACCTGGGCAAATTGACGAGACCTCAGCTCTACAACAGATCAAAAAATGAGCCGGGCGTGGTCGCACGCACCTAGTTCCAGCAACTTGGAAGGCCGAGGCGGGAGGATCGCCGGAGCCCAGCAGGTCGAGGCTGCGGTGGCCGGGAGCGTGCCACTGCACTCCAGTCTGGGTGACAGAGTGAGACTCCAACTCAAAAAAAAGAAAGAAAGAAAGCTCCCTTAGGCCCATTCCCAGTCAATCTCCACCCCTTAGAGGCAACGCCTGTTCTGATTTCACCATTGATCGCTTTTCCCCCAACACTATTTTTTTTTTTACATATAGGTTACTTTTGCTTATTCAGAACTCCATATGCATGGATCCATATATTAATCGTATGCACGGTTTTGTGTCTGGCTTCTTTTGCATCAGCATAAAAGTTTTATCATTCATCTGTGTTGATGTGTGCATCAATAGTTCATTTCTTTTTATAATGCAGCACTCTAAAAAGACTGCTTCCAGAATTTTTTTTTTTCCTGGAATTTTCTCCCAAGATAAGAGAATGACACCTATTCTATAAGTTGCAGTCAAACCACTTTCTTGATTTTACCCGAAGGTAGCTATGGAAACCACCAGGACTCCAACTTCTTTTTCTAATGTTCCTTAAATCAGTTGTTGGCTGGAAAGATCAAGCATGCCAATAGTAATAAAAATCTAGCTTGAGTGTGTGTGGACTATGACAGCGAAATATCTGCTTTCTGGCCATCAGTGGCCGTAAATGTTACCAACGATAAGATGTATTCCAATTTGAGAGATATTAAACTATGAAACATATGTACCTTACAATTCATAAAACATGTAGCTTTAAAAATGGTCCCGTTGAGTTTCCAGTTTTGCACGGGTCTGTTTTTTAAGTTCTCTGTTCTATCTGTTCCTGTGATTATGCCATGTTGTGTTAGTTAGTATAACTTTAAGATACTTCTGGATATTTGGTAGGCAAGTTTTCATATCTTATTCTTCATGAGTGTCTTATCTTGTCTTGGGACTTTACTTTTCCACAGAAATTTTGGAATAACTTTATGTGTTAGCCATGTTTCTAGGTTCTGTAAACCCGATGCTTTAACATCTGTCCTACATGCATATGCCGAACACACCTTATTTTGGACAACCTGGTAACATGACTGAGCCACCTTGCCTTGTCCTTCTGCCCTCTCCTCACCCTCTCTCATCAGGAGGATTCCTCCTGCTGGGGGTGCTCTTTTCAAACACAAGCCTACAAATCCAAAGTCTACACCCCCAGCCATCTCCCTTATCAGGCTCGCACACTCTAAGCTACTCTCTACCCACCCTAATTAACTCAGTGCCAGGCACCAGACAAGCAGAGACAGCCTGATGCCCCAGAGCCTGCTGAAATCCTAAACCTACTTGTGCTAGGTTATCCATTCTCTCCTGTATAAACCACGATAAAGACGCGTGCCCATTTCCCCACTCCCTTTGCCCCTGTGTGACTCCGCATGACATGACATACGCTCCCACTCATGGGTCTGTGAGAATAATAAGCTATCTGTTTAATGGCCGTTGTCTCCTTTAGTTATCATAACTATTTATATTATTAATTTAGCTTTATCATAACTAAATAATAATGAAACCTATTAAAAAAACACCTTGCCAACTTCTTTAAAAGAAAGCTTGTTGGGTTTTAATGCATCGAATCTATAGTTCAATTTAGAGAAAATGCGTAGATTTAAAGTATTGTTTTCATTCCCAAGAACATGGTATATATCTTATTGTCCTTTAATGTTTTTATAAAATTCTGTAATTCTCTCATTATAGGTCTCCCACAGATCTATTAGATTTATTCTATGTATCTTTCAGTTTTGCTGCCATTTTAAGAAGTGTTTTTAAAAAATTGTTTTCTTACCATTCATTGCTGGTATTTGAAAATTCAACAGATTTTTATATTCATTTAAAAGCAGTCACCTGGCAAAGCTGTCTAATGACGTTTAATAATTTTTAGATTATTTTGGGTTTCCAGAATAGTCAATTCTGTTATCTGTAAATAACGACAGTTTTGTGTTTTCCTTTCCTGTTCCATATACTTTTAAATTCTTTTATTATTTCCTTCTTTTGTGTTGGCTAGGACTCTGGTACAGTCTTAAGTAAGAGTGGTAATAGTGGGATCCTTGTTGTGTTCCTGATTTTAAGTGAACTGCAACTAACATGCCACCATTAGATTAATATTTGCTGTAAGTTTTGAATAGATTACCTTTATCAGGTTAAGGAAGTTTCCTTCCATTCCTTTTTTGCTAAGATTTTTTCTAAAAGTCATGAATGGATATTAAATTTTATCATTTATTTTTTCTCTATGTATTGAGAAAAAATAATCAAAATTTTTAATGTGGTGAATATGGTGAATGATATTTATAGAGTTACTTACGTTAAACCATACTTGCATTTCTGGTATGACAACCTTAGCCATGAAGTATGATCTTTTTATATATCACAAGATTTAGCTTGCCAGTACTTTTGTATAAGATTTTTACATTTATGTTAAGAGTGAGATTGGTCTATAACTTTCCTTTCTCGTATATTTCTTGTCCAGTTTTATTTTCTCTCATGACTTCATGGAATAACTTGAAGAATAGTCAATCTTCCTAATAATGTTTGCTTGTTTGTTTTTTGGTTGGGGTCTCACTCTGTTGCCCAGGCTAGAATGCAGTGCCACGATCATAGCTCACCGCAGCCTTGCCCTCTTGGGTTCAGGCCATCCTACTGCCTTAGCCTCCCAAGTAGCTGGGACTACAGGCGCACACCACCACACCCGGCTAATTTTTTAAACAATATTTTGTAGAGATGAAGTCTCACTATGTTGCCTAGGCTGGTCTCAAACTTCTGGACTCAAGCAATCCTCCTACTTCGACCTCCCAAAGTGCTGGGATTATAGACATGCACCACCATACCCAACCCAACTTTTAAAATAATTTTTGAAAAAGATTATATAACATACAAGTATTTGTTATTTGACAGTTTAGTAGGATTTAGCTGTAAAATCATTCTGGCCTTGGGTTTTTGTGTATGTGTGAAAATTATAAACTACTAATATAATTTCTTTAATGACTAGATGTATTCAGACTTTTTGCTTTCTTGAATCAGTTTTGGTAAGTTATATTTTTGTCTATTCTAGGTTTTTAAATGTATTTGCATAATCTCATATGTAATTTAAAACAATTTTTTATTTTAAAGATGTGGGGTACAGTTCAGGATTAGGTATACAAATGTTCATTATGCAGGTACCCTTGTTGATGAGGTGTGCTCCCTCTCCCCTGGCAGATTCCCGCTACTGCCAATCCCTTTCTTATTATCTTTTTTTTATTTTTTATTTTTTTACTTTTTTTTTGAGTTGGAGTCTCACTCTGTCGCCCAGACTGGAGTGCAGTGGCCGCTCCCGGCCACCGCAGCCTCGACCTTCTGGGCTCCGGCGATCCTTCTGCCTCAGCCTTCCCAGTAGCTGGAATTACAGGCAGGTGCTACCATGACCGGCTGATTTTTTTTTTTTTTTAAATTTATTGGAGAGATGAGGTCTCGCTGCCAGGCGGGTCTCGAACCCGCGGGCTCGGGCAATCCACTCACCTCAGCCTCTCAAAGGCGTGGGATTACAGGCTGAGCCACCAAGCCCGGCTCTTATTATCTTTTTATTTATTTGTTTGTTTTGTTGAGTTTGAGTCTCACTTGGTCGCCCAGACTGGAGTGCAGTGGCACGCTCATGGCACCCCCAGCGTCGACCTAGTGGGCTCTGGCGATCCTTCCACCTCAGCCTTCCACATAGCTCAAACTACACACCCGGCTAATTTTTGATTCATTGTAGAGAGGAGGTCTTGCCAAGCTGCCCAGACTGGTCTCAAACCCGTGGGCTCAGGCAATCCACTCACCTCGGGCTCCCAAAGTGCTGAGATTACAGGCCGAGCCACCGAGCCCGGCTGTCTTGTGATCTTTTATATTTCTGTTTCATCTGCAGTTTTGTCTCCTTTTTGTACCTAAAATTATTTGAGCATTTATCTTTTTTTCATGATCAGCCTTATCAAAGATTCACCTATTTGATTAGTTTTATGCCAAATCAACCTTTGTTTTTTTCAGTCTTCTCTATTGTATCTATCATATCTTTGTTTCCTAGTTCACTAATTTCTACTCTTCATTCTGTACATCTTTCTGCAGGTTGGATTCTTTGTGTATTAATTCCTATCAAGGCTATTGATTAATCTAAGTAATGTTTTTGCTGCATCCCAGATATTCAATATAGAGATATTTACTAATCATTCAATTTTACATTTTTGAAAAATTTCATTGTAATTTTCTCTTCGATTAATGACTTATTTAGAAATGTATATTTGAAATTTCCAAACGTATGGGCATTTAAAACATAGCATTTTATTCTTGATTTCAAACTTTCTTGCATTCAGTTGAGATAATGCAGTTGGTACTATGCTTATTCTTTGAAAGTTGTTAAAATTAGCTTTATTTTATGTTTTCAACTTTAAAAAAAATTTTTACTTTAAAGACATGGGGCACAATTCAGAGTTAGGTATACAAATATTCATTATGCAGGTACCCTTGTTGATGAGGTGTCCCTCCCTCCTGTTTTCAACTTTTTTGAGAAGAAGATAATTTTTTCATTTCTTATGATATCAGATTTGTGTTGTTGCACACACATGTATGTGTGCACATATACACACATGAGTTTTAGTTTGTTTTAATCTCCTAGTACAATGATGGATTTGTTCACATTCCTTTCTCCTTTTTTGATTTACATATTTTGAGATTATATTATTAAATGCATGTAATTGTAAAATACTTACATTTTCATTTTATTGCAACATAGTGATTCTCTCTATCCCCAATTAATGTCGTTTGTCATTAAGTATGATTTATGTGATAATAATCTAACCACCCCAACTTCAGTTGTTTGTTTTTGCCTAAAGAATCTTTTTTTGTATCTTTACCTTTCTTATTTACAAATAACATACATCTGAATTGAAAAAATCCAATTTAACAACCTCTATCTGTTAACTGAAGAGTCTAACCCATTTGTATTTATTGTGATTATTGCAGGAAGACAAGTCCCTGAATGGCCTTGACTAATCCAGCTGCTTCCCCCTCTTTCTTATAATTCTTGGCCAGAATGTACTGATTATGCAACATACTGAGATAAGTAAGAACCACCCAGAACAGCCTGGGCTTTGTCCTTGTTTCTTCCAGAACAACGCCCCGCAATGCTTAAGTTTAGTGAGTTGAGTACCCCTGGGGTATAAAACCCAGAGTGTACTGCTTTCAGGGTCCCTCAACTGTGGTGTAAAACTGGGCATATGCAAATGAGATTCTCTCTGCTCTGGGTGACTTTCTTGAGTCTTGCGGGTACTGCCTTGCCATGAATCCTAGGCTTCAGTTCATCCTTGCTATCTATCTGTGAGTAATACATGTGCTTTGTCTGACTTGCATGGGTGTTCTGTCTCACCAGACTCAGGCTCTGGCAGTTGGGTTTGTACAAAACCCCTGGAAACTGGGTTTGTGTAGACTTCTGCTAGACTTGGGCACTTGCTAAAATACAGGAACCTTCCCCTCCAGAGGTAGTGGACACTGGCTAGTTACCAGGTGACACTTGTGACTAGCAGTCCCTTTATCCCCGTGGCCTTGGTGTAAAAGGCACATATACTGGTCCACACACAGGGGTTTAGAAATAAGGGTTGGCTGGTCAACTTGAGCATGTTACTAACAAAGGGAACATTGGGGTTATTTTCTGGTGGGAATAGCATGTCACTAAAGCAGGCCTTTTGATACATTAAAATGTTTTAAAAGCAAAATAGAAGTTTAGATTCTAATCAAATTTTTAGGATTTCTAAGTAATTTTTACAGAGTTGCTTGTTTGCCTCAACTGTCCCTCTTTGCTCTTAGGGGAGTTGGGGACAGAGCTGAAGTCATAACACATGTAATTTTGTATCCTGGTGTCTTTTCTCCCAGTGCCAAGTATCCCTTTGCTTTGTTGAGACTGCAGAGGCGTTATCTCTTCCTTTGACAATTAGAAACCAACTCTACCTTTCTCCCCTCCATTTCCCCTCCTGTTCTGGGTGTTTTGTGTTGGCCATGGTTTCCTCTTGCCGTGACTACTGCTAATTGCCATGTATGGTATGTTCAGAGTTAGATAACTCCTCGTTGTAGACAAAACTGTGCAACTGCCCACAGTAGCACTTGTAAATTAGCCTAACATTTATAAGAAAAAAAAAAAAGATATGGGAATCTTAGCAGAAATTGGCAAGATGTTTAGAGTCCTGGTTACCAGTGCATGATGTTACTCCACTAGGGATCAATACCAGTACACAATTATTGATAAATGTGGATTTGTTTTTAACATCTACTTTTTGTTTTCTATGTGTATTGCTAAATCTATGCTATTTTTCCTGTTTCTTGCTTCTTACAAGTTGAAGTTTTTGTTTCTCTTTTTATTTTTTTCTTCCTAAGGGATTTGGGCACTATATTCTTAGTTTTTTAGTGGTTATCCTTGACATTTTTCCAAATGTACTTAACAAAATCTAAATTTGTCCATAATTTGCTCCGCCTCTAAACAAATATAAGAGCCTCAGAACATGTTAGTTCAATCCCTTAATCATTTTATATGCCATTGTTGTTGAGTCAGTTAGTGTGTGCTTTTTAAAGAAAACATTATATATCATATACAATGCTATTTATATTATTTTATATTTTTCAATATACTATTTTATATAGAAAAGTTTTGTTTAGATTTGCCTACATAGACATCATTTCTTTGCTGTTTCTTTTTGTTTTTCAGATCCCACTCTGGAATCATTTTTCTTCTGTCTGAAGTATAATTTTTCAGAAGTTCTTTAGAGAAGAACTATTGGTAAACTCTCAATTTTTATAATCTGAAAGACTCTTATTTTGCATTCGGTCTTGAAAATCAATTGCTGGATTTACCATGCTAAGTTAAAATTATTTCCTATTTGCACTTTCAAGAAAATAGACTACCATTTTCTGATTTCCATTGGTATTGTTAAGAAGTCTGTTATAATTCCACAATTGTAGGTCATCTGTAATTTTTCTCTGACTACTTTTAAGAGCTTCTGAGTATGTCTAAGTATAGCTTTACTTTTAAATTTGCTTTCCTGCCTGGTGATATGCATTATGCTTTCTGCTTTTTTGGAGTCCAGTCACTAGTTTTAGACAATTCCTAGCCTTGATCTGTATGTATGTATATATGTATGTATGTATTTATTTATTTAGAGATGGGATCTCACTCTGTTGCCCAGGCTGGAGTACAGTGGTGGGATCATAGCTAACTACAGCCTTGAACTCCTGGGCTTCAGCAATTCTTTCATCTCAGCCTCCTGAGTAGCTAGGACTACAGGATGCACCACTATTTTAACAATATTTTTTGTTGAGATGAGATCTTGCTATACTGTCCAGGCTGTTCTTAAACTCCTGGGCTCAAGTGCTCCACCTGGGCCTCCCAAAATGCTGGGATTACAGGTGTGAGCCACTGCAGCTAGCCAGCCTTGATTTCTTCAAAATTTTCTTCTCCATCATTCTTTTCTTCTGGAACTCCGGTTATTTGTATGTTATACATTTTAAATTTCAATCTCTCTTTCAATTGAAAATCTTGTATATTTTCAATCAGTCTCTATTGCATTCTGGGTAATTTCTTCAGTTCCATTTTAGAATTCACAAATTTTCTCTCATCTGTTGTTAAGTCCACCAAATTATTGGAAAAAATCCAATCTAACAAACCAAATTAGGTTTGTTTCCAGCAATTTTCATTTTTGAAAATTCTAGCTTTCATCATGCCTGGCCCTTTATAGTGTCTTATTGCTGATTTATTTTTTTGTGATTCTATTTTTTAGTTCTTTAGATATTTAATATATCATTCTATATTTGATAATTCTATTCTTTGAAGTTCTTGGGTGCTGTGTTTCCACTGATTCTCACCTATGGTTTGTTGATTTTAGCTGTAGAGTTCCTCCCTCGTTTTGTTGATCTGAACTGAAGTTGTTTTTCTCCAGAAAGGACTTGAATTGGCTTCTGCCAGGAGCCCAGGTGAGCTTTGTTTTGCTTGTTTATTTGTGTGTATGTGTTCCCATTTATTTTCTGCCCTAGTAATTTCCCTGAGTTCAGCAGTGCCTTAAAAAGTATATCTTTTGTTTAGGAACTAGCTGTTTTATGGCAGAAAGACCGTTCAGGAAGTAAAAGCCCTAATGAATTCGCTAGTTGGGGAAGTGCTTTAACTGTTGGCTAACATTAGATTTTCAAGAATAGGCTTTGCAAGTGATGGGAATTATAGAAATAAGTAGGTTTCTGGTCCAATAAATGAAATCAGTACTCAATAAACAAGGGTGTTATTTACTTTATGGGAGGATCAGCTGTGGAGATTTTCTGGTTGCCTAGTGCATCAGAGGTTCCATTTGTGGTTGTTCGTTTCTGAAGAGGGAAAACAAAAATGAAGCCAAAGCATTTTTGTATAGCAATTAGGGAGCAAACTGAACTAAGACAAACTAATTGGAATTGTTATAGAAATTGTGTGTGTGGGGGAGGGGGGATAGAATTTAACTAAACAAAAATCTACTTTGCACACTTCCCAGGAAGCACAACTAGGTATATTTTACCTTGGACAAAAAATGGTATCAAGTTTGTTTTGTTTTGTTTTGTTTTTTTGGTTGGAGTCCCACTCTTGTCACCCAGGCTGGAGTGCAGTGGCATGCTCATGTCCACTGCAGCCTTGACCTGCTGGGCTCAGGTGACCTTTCCACCGCAGCCTTCCAAGTAGCTGGAACTACAGGCATTGCCACCATACCTGGCTAGTTTTTGGTTAATTGTAGAAATGAGATTACACCAAGTTGCCAGGTTGGTCTCAAACTCCTGGGTTCAGGCAATCCTCTCACCATTGCCTCCCAAAGTGCTGGGATTACAGGCGTGAACCACTGCACCCAGCAAATTTTTGTTTTGTAAACTCTACTATAATTCTTTGGTCTGCTCCCCTTTTACTTTCTACAATTATTTTTAACCTTTTTGTCTTTCTTCAACCCTCAGAGCCAAACCTTCTTCCTTCTCTGTCACTCTCAGCAGATGGCATTGACTGATTTTTTACGAAAGACACAGACACCATCAGAAGGAAGCCATCACATACCACAACATCACAGCTAAAGCTTCCCTTCCTTGACACCTCTCCTTTTCCCATTCCCCCATAGTTGTAAAGGATTGGCTGCTTTTACTCCTTTGTGAAGCCACTTGTGCTCTGGACTCCATCACTTCCCATGTCCTCTGGGACTTTCATTCATTCATTCATTCATTCATTCTTTCTTTCTCTGCCTTTCTCAGTATTTCTCTCTCTCATCTGCAACCACTCCTGTTCATCTTGGTTTTTTTTTTTTCCAGAAACTTTTAAGACATGCTCAGAACCATGGGAAAAATAACTGGTTCTCCTTCAACTCCCCTCCATCTCCCTCCCATTACCAATCCTTCCTCTTTCCCCTACTTCACAGTCAGATCTCAAGAGAGTTGTCCAGAAATATTGTCTCCATTTCTTCCTGACTCATATCCCATCTGGATTTTACCCCCGACACCCCATTGGAATTCTCACTATTCGTTTTCCATGTTTCCAAATCTAGTTGACATTCATTGATCTTCATTCTACTTGACTCTTTCATAGCACTCAACACAGTTTCAAAAATCAACGGTGGACAAAAATGCACACACACACACACACACACACACACACAAACACACACTTTAGTCCCTATCTTAAAATGTCAGTTATAAAGCAGTGGAGTCAACAATGTTTAGTTGAATATCAATGTATTTATCTTACAACTAGCTTAGTTATTGTAAGACTATCAGTTAACATAATCATTATTCATTATTACAATTATATAGATAAGTATATTTTAGTAAAAATTATTATTTCTACTTTGTATTTCAATTAAGAATTGAAATTGATTTTAAGATTTATATGCATAAGTAGGTTACATTTTTTATTTCATTCAGGTTAGTAAAAAAGTTCAAAGTACTTCCTAGAAAACATTGAATTGAGAATTTCTGCTCTAGTTGTGCGAACTCTCTCTTTGCTGAGACCAAGGGAGTGACCCAGCATGAGAGAGCTTCTATACTGCTTTCAGAAAAGATTCAATTTGTCAAATAGCTGAATGATAACACTGTCTCTAACTAATATGAGTTATTTTAGTTGTTCCTTAGTTCTTAAGTGAGTTACCTTAGTAGTGAGCATGTTTCATCTATTTAGTTACTTCTTTGTGAAGTGAACTCTTTACAACGCATTATGCATGGGAAGACATCGAGTAGAAAAGCAAGCCTCCAAGCACAAGATTTTTTTCACCTTGAAAATGTTTGTAGTGAAGTTATTTCCTGGCTGTGGTTCTTTCTTTGAAGAACATTTATCGTGGACTCAAAATGGCAGGTAATTGTTCTGGTAATTGTTGCCAAGAAATGTATTTTAGCCACTAGACTGCTTTCTGCAATGGGGCTCTTGCTTCCCCCTCTGCAGAGTAAGACATTCTGGATGCTTCAGCCCGAAGGCCTGGCTGCATGACAGGTGGGTGGTCTCTGAAAGAGAGCTCCTCTTTTTGCCATGGACCCGGGGCCAACGTGTCACACCCTTCAGGGGGCATCGTGCACGTGGCACCCAAAGCACAAGGTTGTGGCTCTTGGGATAGAGTGTCCCTCTGCCTTTAAGGGAACAAGGGGGCTGTAGCAGTATGCAGAGGCATGTCTCACCAGGGCTGTCATGGGAAGCGGGCTCATGGGGAAGATTAATGGGCAGAGACGTGCAGGCTAGTTTGTGTGCTCGTAGAATACAGCGCCGCAGAAGCAAAGGAAGCCATCTAAGCTCCTGTAACTCGAACTGCCCAAAGAGCAGCATTATCCGTGTCACCTGGGAGCTTATTAGAAATGCACAATTTCAGGCCTCACTCCAGACCCATCAATCATAACCTGCATTTGAACTACATCCCTGTGGACCCACGGGCACATGATAATTTGTGCAGCCTTGCAGCTGCTCTTACCTACATTCAAGGCCTCAGCCTTTGGACCACTCCGGGGAGCTTTTCCTGCTGCCCTGCTGGCCTGGGGTACTCCTGCCACACCCCCCCCACCCTGCACTTTGTCTCCTGGATCTTGTTCGTTTCTTCCCTGACCCGTCCCCCAGGTCTGCGTGTCTTCCCTTCCTCAGCGGCTAGCTCTAGCACAGATCATTTGTTCATTCTACGTTCACCTGGACAGCCCTAACACCTCGCGTGTTACCCAAGAGATAGCAGGCTCCTGGTCAGAAGACTAGACGAGTCAGTGAATGAATGAGCATGTGATCCACACAGCAGATGCAAAAGCCCGAGATTCAAGGATGATTAAGTATTTATTTTCGTTGCTTCTTAGACAAGGTATACAGGTAAAGAAAACCAAAAAACACACTCTTTCAATGGTATAGATTTTAGACATCACCATCAGACCGTGGCATTCAGGATTTCCAGAGCACATTGCTGAGGCACTTCTGTACCCAGAGGCATGTGGAATTGATCAGGCTGTAGGGAATGATGCACTCTCTGGGGGACACATTACCAGTTGCCCGGTGTGGGGCTTGGGGTTTGCAGCCGACACTAGATCAGGGCTCAGTGCACAGCCTGCCTGTCTTTCCTTAGTGGATCGTCCAGCTGGCAGACGACAGGCCCTCTGTGGCACCTGGGCCCTCCCTCCTGCCGCCCACCTTGGATTGCTTCCCTCCCGAGGAGCACCTTCAGCAGGTGGGTGGAGAAGGGATGGATGTACCCTGGGCTTTGCTCTGTGTCAGCGTCTTTGGTGTAAGGAACCATCTCCCAGCCCACAGAGGGCTGGAGAAGGAAGGCACCCAGTACACGCTGGGGTTGGGGATCACTGGTGGGTTTCCACTGCCTGTGTTCTCCCTGCCTCCCATGACTAGGAATCGATGGGCCCTCCTTATGCCAAGCAGTGCTCAAATCTCTGCTTCACCTGCTCCCTTCGAGCGAGGCTCTGTGGGCCACAGCTGGTGTGCCATCAGTGCCAATTACAACAGATGGAAAATATCTGCAAGAAGAGCGTCCCTAGCACGGCCTTCCCCCATCAGTCAGAGATCTAATGAGATATTCTTGCACTGGGCTTTTTCTTTTTCCCTTTTCACAGAAGGACCCTAATGTGTTCCACAGACACGAGCTCATGAAGATTCCCTGGTGGAGGCAGGGCATCTTCGCCTAATGACACCCTCTGACCAGTCTTCTCAGGCCCTACTCTCGGGGTCCCATCGGAAGATTCCTTCAGGGCCAGGTGCAGTGGTTCACGCCTGTAATCTCAGCACTTTGGAAGGCCAAGGTGGGAGGATTGCTTGAGCCCAGAAGTTTGAGACCAGTCTGGCAACATAGCAAGACCTCGTCTCTACCAAAAAAAAAAGTTAGCTGGGCATGGTGGCATGTACGTGTAATTCTGGTTACCCGGGAGGCTGAGGCGGGAGGATCCCATGATCAGTGACAGACTGAGACTGGAATTAAAATAAAAAAGATGACCTTGGGCCCAGGAGACTTATTGGGACCGTACCTCTTTGTGTTTAAAGATTTTGGGGGGCAGATCACCCTGGTTCTGGAGGGGACTGGGAGACTCTCTGGAGAGCAGCTGTTTCTCCACAGGAGAAGTGAACTAGTGTCAGCAGGGGGCAGCGAGGGGTGGCATATGACTGGGGAATAGATGTCCTGTGGCCTGAAGGTGGTCTGCCCTCCTGTGCTCTGGGGAGCAGCATTTTAGGTTTATAGCTGTGTCGGGAAGACCTTCCCTTCTTTCTTGAAACGTTAACACTCCGTGAGGAGGAACTTGGAGTCAGTGTGGTTTTCTGGGTGCTTGGAAGGCAGGTTCTCTGTCCACTGGCGGCAGAGGACATCTGGAGGGGTCCCTGGTGTTTTCCCACAGGCCCCACTTAATGAAGACAGTCCTTCAGCCCCCGGGCAGGGTGGATGGAAGAGCTCAACTCCGATGCCTGGTGAGCCCTTCCGGGTTTTCTCTCCCTCCGCCTTGGACTGGTTTTGAAAGGGTCTGTTCCAGGCCTCCCCGGGACATGTTCAGGCTAATGATGGAAAAGGTGAGAAGGCACCGTGGTTTCAAGAACGGTCACCACCAACTTACAGGAGGGAAGGAAATTACACTTGTTCTCCAGACGGGCTTCATTAATGGCTCTGGCAACGAGGTAACTTCACACTCTCACAAGGAGGATCAATTTGCAGGCTCCATGGGGACTTCTGACTTTCAGGGGGAAAATTTCCCCAGTTCCGGGAGGATTAGGCGAAGTAGCTTCACCCCCAACCCCCTCCCGGAAAGGACCCCAGAAAGGACCTTTAATCAGCTCCTCAGGCCCAAGGTTCCAGGCTTACCCTCCTGCCTTTGCTCCCTCCTGGGCCTTCTGCGACTGCCCAAGCTGGAGAGGAATGACATCCCTTGCCCACCCCGTCTACCCCCTACCCACCACCTGCACGGAGGGCTCATCAGCTTCCTAGGGCGGCTCCAGGGGTCACTACGGTCTTCCCTGCCTCCTTAGCATCCCAGCAAGCAAGAGCCCTGGGGAAATAGCAAAAGGGGAGTGAAGCGGGGCATGGGTGGATCGAATCCACCAAGGTACAAGCCTCTTCTGCACAAAAAGTGTGTGTATATCTCTGCAGATGTCACAGCATGATCTGTTCTTCCCTGGCCTCTGGCCCTTGCATTTAAATCTACAAGTTGAAATCTCAGGGACCCAACTTTTTAGCTAAGTATGATTGCAAATCCTGTTATATATGTGGAATATATGTACGGACACATCACACACACGCGTGTGTCATTCTGAATATTACTGCATACATTTGCGTCCCAGGAATTCGGACCTCAAACGACCCTGCGGACGATAACATCACTCTGCTCCATCCAGAGTAGAAAACCTCACAGGCCCAGGGCACCGTCCTGCTCACGCCCGGTGTCACACGTGGCTCGTCTTCTCCACCAGGGCGTGGTCGGTGGGCTGCGTGAACCTGACGGCACCGTCCCTCTCCCAGCCCCTTCGGATCCTGGAGAGTCTGCGGCTGATGCAGGGCAGAAAGAACAAGGCTTTGGCCAGGATGACGACGCAGGGCACCAGCAGCGTGAGCGTGAAGGTGGGAGGCAGGTAGAACTTGTAGCGGCTCTCCTCGAAGGCGCGGGTCCAGCCATAGGTGAGCGTGTGCAGCGTGCTTAGCACCAGGGCCACGAAGCCCAGTGTGGACTGCGGAAGGAAAACAAGGCTGCAGTGAGGGGTGGTGACAGGCACAGCGATTTTGCCAACAATGTGTCTGCTCACCTGGTGGAGAGGAAGGAGGGCCACTGCAGTACTCACGGCTGTGGGTTCGAATCCCAGCCCCGACACTCTCTTGGTGCATGATCTTATGATAACTAGCTGAGCTCTGAGCCTCAGTCTCCCCAATAGAAAGATGGGATGAATGCGTCTGTGCTGAAATTGTTTAAGGATTGATCAAGTCATGTGAATTCAATAAGATAACGAGGCTTCCCCCCTAACTGTTATCTGTACCTCTGGTGGCTGCCATTAGATGGAATGAAGTTCAAAGAAGTTTAAAAACATTTGACTAGTTCTGTGCATATTTCAATGTGTATTAGAGTAATAAGTGTCTTCCAGCATACCAAAATAATAATTCCACAGATAATATTTGGCCAAAGTTAAGACCGGATAAAAAGTGAACTGGGTTTAAGCTGAGAGTGGCTCACGCCCAGTCTCAATGGCCTGAGAGGCTGAGGAGGGAGGTTTTGCTTGAGGCCAGGAGTTCGAGTTAAGTTGGCTTAAAGATAAACACAAGTCAGTAATTCACAGGATGGCACATTAATTTGACACCGGTAGTGAAGTTGGCTTACAGGGGCCCGCAGTCTGAGTGACCTGGCACCTTCTAGAAAGTACCAGACACCACATAGATGCTCTCTGTACGTGCTGATCCTTTACCTCCTGGCCCTGGCTAAGTTATGAACACCCCAGGCAGAAGCCCTACCAAGCTGATTCTCCTACCAGGAAGTGGCCGTGGGGAGATAAGACCATCCCAACTCCAAACGGAAGTGGTCTGGCCACTTTACAACGGAGCTTTCCAGTCCCTGAGCCACGTGTGGTCTTTGGTGGGTCACTTCCCGCCAAGAGCGGCTTGTCCGTCACCCGATATGACTTACTATAGAGGTCACTGTGTGAAAATGGCTGGGAAGCGCTGCTCTCCCGTGACTCCAGCCTCATTGGGTGTAAGGCTGCTCATAGCCTACAAGGAGAAGACCTGGTTTCTACTGCTGGTGCTGGTCCAAATCACAATGACCCTGGACCTCTGTAGGGGTAGTGAGTGATTCCAAAGCTAAAGGTGGCAGGGGAAATGCTGAGTAGAGGCAGCAGCCTCCATCCAGTTCCCAGACCAGGCAGGCAAGGACACAGCAGAGGACACTGAGAGGGAGGGTTTTCTGCGGGCCAGGGAGGAGAGGCACAAGGCAGTTCTGACTGAATTCTGTGAGCGCTGAGGAGTTGCTGAGATTTAGGGGCAGGAGAGACCTATGTTTATTGTGGAGGAATACAAGGCCTGATTAGGCCAGCATCAAATTGGGTAAATTATATTGAGGAAGGAAATCTCAGGATGAGAAGGAAATCTCAGGATGAGATTTTACAAATGTTACAAAGAAACTTATTGATAACGCAAGGGTCATCAAGGCTGGTTAGACAGCTGCAAAACATTTGCCGTAAACAAAACGGAGATAATCACCTGTTGCTAGTTAATTGTTGCTGCTAATTAACCCTATCTTTTTTTTGAGTTGGAGTCTCACTCTGTCTCCCAGACTGGAGTGCAGTGGCTGCTCCCCGCCACCGCCTCAACCTGCTGGACTCTAGCAATCCTTCCACCTCAGCCTTCCAAGTAGCCGGAACTATAGGCACGCGCTACCACGCCCGGTTGATTTTTGATTTATTGTAGAGATGAGGTCTCGCCAAGTTGCCCAGGCGGGTCTCGAACCTGCAGGCTCAGGCAATCCACTCACCTCAGCCTCCCAAAGTGCTGGGATTACAGGCTGAGCCACTGAACCCGGCTTAATTAACCCTATCTTAAAGAAACAGCACCACAGACCATCAGCAAACCTCTGGTAGAAATTGCAAACTTCCCCTGAAGACAGTTCCCAGCCCACTAAACCCTGACACCACTCTTATAAAAACACCCCTCTAGCCCCTGCCTTTGCAGACAGCAATCTCTGCTGTCCTGCCCACTGTACCCTTCACAACATATCTTCCCTTTAATAAATCTACCTTTCTTAATTCATAACTGTCATGGTGAGTACTTTCATCTCTGTGACTTGGCCATACCAAGACCACCGCCACACACATTATTACATAAGGAGTGAAAATAACAGTGACCAATCAAGCAGTGAGCACATATGCATTTCTCTGAGGAGACACTGCAAGGGTTTAATTTAAAGGTGTGGCAGGCCAGTACCTCGGGCACTCTCTATAGATTGGTTTTGAGAAGCTGCAATTAGGCCTCCTGGATTTCCTTCCAGGCCAGCTGGTTGGCAATGATCCAGAGACTATGCCAAGAGACACTGTCTCATTTGGGCTCCCCTCAGACACGTCTCAAAGTCGGTCTGGTTCTCGCTCCTTCCTGGTGTAAGGGAGTGTTTTGCTTGGACCTGCTCGAGGATAGGTACCAGGAAGGTGAACATCAGTGAGTGAAAGAACATGATTTGGAAGGATTGCTTGTAATACTTTTGCCAAACATAATAATAAACATTTTCCAGTGATGGCACACTGTAATTCCATAGACAGGCTCTTAGGTACATTTTAGACCCCAGTAAAATAACCAGATACAACTTTCTTGATCCTTGTCGGCCATCTCTGGTTCTTCTTGGCTTTGTGGCCAATTCCAGGATCTTCTAATTCCATCCTTAACAACTTTCTGGCTAACCATGGCCAGTAGGGAAGCCATGCTTAGCTTTGCTCTACCACCCACAGTTAATTCTTGTCACTTGAATGTGGTCAGCCCCCAAAGGAAGCTTCCTTGACTATAAGTCACATGTAACCAAATCTCTGTCACTTCCAGAAGTGACTATGAAGAATTCCAAATCCCCTGCAACTTCAGAACCACACCAACTTTCTCTAAATTCTGATCTCTTTTTTTTTTGAAGACTGAGGTTAAAAGGTCCCCAGCACTGACTATTGGGAATAAGTCTTGAACAGCCTGTCAATCACTCTGATGTTCCCCAACCAGGTGCTCAGCCCCAAACTGTAGGTCCTCCCACCTTCTTTGTGGAGTTATTGGAGTTACTGGGATGGCTGGGAGGTACCTTTTGTCTCTCTGAATTTATCAGTCTGATACTAGTTTTCAAACCTGGCTACACATTAAAATCACCTGGGGAGCTGGGGGTGGGGGGGGAGGGAATATAAGGGTCCAAGTCCCACCCCTAGAAACTCCTAAGCATTAAATTGAGCTGGGGCTCAGGCATCTGCCATTTTTTAAAGTTCAGCAGATATGCTGGCATACAGCTGGGACTAAACACTTATTTAGGAGACTCTTGTCACCACATCCTTGTAGCCTCAGCTTGAGAAGTCCACATGGGTCCCTCTGCCCAGGTCATTTGATGGGGGAGGATCTGGACCTCTTTGTCTTTGACGAAGCCCCCACTGAAGGCTTTTTGGTGCCCACTCTCTGCCTCATGGGGCTTTCCAGAGGGTGCAGCAGTAAGACCCCACCGAGGCCTAGGAAGCCAGCCGTGGTGGCCCCAGTGAGGCCTTCACATGGCCCTCAGTTGACTTGTCCCGTAGCTCCGTGGTTTGGCCCATGGGAGCCACTGTCCCCATCCCTTAATCTGGAGAATGATGCATTTTTCTAGGCATTCTGGGCCTGGCGTGGAAACAGGATGGACGCTCTAGGGTCCACTAACAGCAGCCACCTCTTCCTGTTCTCACATCCTCAGCCCTTTGCCAGCCCAAATCCCATGGCGCAGATGGCAGGAAGCCCTAGCCTTGGGCTAATAGTTCACAGCAAGGGCCGTCAGCCAAAGGTTAGCCAACAACAAAGGGCCTTTTGACTTTCCAGTCCCAGTGGGAAGCCTGGATGATTCCAGCCAGAGTTTGTGTCCCTAAAACTCTCTCCTTGAGCCGGGCTCGGTGGCTCAGCCTGTCATCCCGCGCCTTTGGGAGGCTGAGGTGAGTGGATGGCCTGAGCCCGCGGGTTCGAGACCCGCCTGGGCAGCGAGACCTCATCTCTGCAATAAATCAAAAAATCAGCCGGGCGTGGTAGCGCATGCCTGTAATTCCGGCTACTCGGAAGGCTGAGGCGGAAGGATCGCCGTAGCCCGGCAGGTCGAGGCTGCGGTGGCCGGGAGCGGCCACTGCACTCCAGTCTGGGCGACAGAGTGAGACTCCCACTCAACAAAACAAAACAAAAACTCTCTCCTTGGGAACAATCTAAAAATCCTAGGATCGCCAAAGAAGACCAAAAGAAGCAGAGGGATTGTCATGGGGCAATTAATAACTGCCCCCCCAAGCGAGGGCCATTTTTATTATACGTAAGCTTGTTAGCAAAAAAAGAAACAGCCGGGTAGGTGGCAGCTCATGCTGGCGCTCAATTACTCAATAGCATGAAGGGGCCTTGGGCAATCGCTCATGAGGCTGGGTTCAGGCTGGTCTCTGTCATTATTTCAGGCTGGAGGGGGCAAGGTCACAGGAAGTTCTTCTGACTCTGAGTCAGAACTTAGGTGCTAAGAGCTGAACCTTAACTTTTCTGGGCAGCTAAGCTGCTCTGACCCGGGTGTTTTGCAATCTCACATCTAATGATGTTTGTTTAAGTGGCTGAATGAGAACACTTGGCACAGCCAAAACCAAACCAAAATAACAAAAACATCCAAAGAAACACAAACCAAATGAAGAGAGGGACCCCAAGAAACTTAGAATCAACTTCACATTTTGCCTCAGCATGGCCATTTTTGCTTAGACTGACGCACTTTGAATCTAGCACAGGTTAGACATAGATACATTTCCAATAGGCAGGTTTTAGGAAGTGTTCAGACATTTTACTGCAGGTCAAGCTGGCAGCCTACCCCACCCCCTCAGCAAATCTCCATCAGATGCAAGACAAGGACAGCCTGATCTTTCAATTCATCATTTAGCGTAATAATCTCACTAAGAAACTTTCAGGTTCCTTGTCAAAGGTGGAAGGTCAAAGATGACCCCATCACTGGAGGAAGCCATAGAAATGATAATAAGACCACCTTCTGGCTAAGGAGCTTGTGAATTGGAAATGTCTGACAGATCTCTTGCAGGAAAAATTCCCTCCCTTTGTCTCCTCCCAGCAATCATGTGACTAACCCACCCATCTGCCTGCAGTCCATCACCTGACATCAGTACCTGCACTTACCTGCCCCTTTGTGATGAGGTAAAGCAGACCACCATCCAATCACCTTAATGACCCTCTCCTATCAAAGGGAAGGATTAAAAGGACTCAACCAGGAGCAATCAGTCACCATTGCCTCACTAGCCTATGCTGTGGCCACGTGCTCTTTGAGCTATGGCCAGGCTATGTTTCCTGGCTTTTGCCCCCTCCCCTACCTCGGGGAGGTGAATCTCTTCTTTCTCTCTCTCAATTTACTTTCTAAATAAACTATATTTTTTAATCGAACATCTGTGCAATTCTCTGCATCTTTCTCATGGCACTGGATCACACACCAGACACCCACATCTTGGTGGGCCTAACCTAACATTCTGGAGGCCCTGCTGGGAGTGAAACCTAACACCAAAATTAACATCTTTGAAAACAGCCTTGGGAACAAAGGGATAAATGCAAGCACAGGTCACCTCCTTGTGGAATCAACAGCCTCGACTTGCTGGGCTCCGGCGATCCTTCTGCTCAGCCCTCCAAGTAGCTGGAACTACAGGCGCGCGCTACCACGCCCGGCTGATTTTTGATTTATTGTAGGGATGAGGTCTTGCCAAGTTGCCCAGGCGGGTCTCGAACCCGCAGGCTCAGGCAATCCACTCACCTCGGCCTCCCAAAGCGCGGGATTACAGGCTGAGCCACCAAGCCCAGCCTGGACGGTTCTTAACTAAACAAAGTATTACAGATCCAGGGGTCAGTGTAGACCCCTTGAGGACCATGGCTGTTCCCACAGCTGGTTTCTAAGCCCTGGTGGCTGCTGTGGCCATGTGTGGCAGGGGAGGGAGATGGGGTTCAGGCAGCACCTTTGGCTGGGCTAACTTTATGGGAGAAGGTTGCAGCTTGCCTCAAAAATCAGCAAGCCACTATTGGATATGCGCCGTCTGCATTTTACGTGTCCAGCTCAAATCCTTCTGATGACCACCTGAGGCGGACGCAGGCTCAGGTGAGGAAGCACAAGAGGCTAAGATACCTTCCGACAGGCTAAGAAACCTGCCTGAGGGTGCAGGGCCGGGAAGTGCGGGTTTTGGGAGTGAAACCCGGGTCTGCTGGCTCTACCGCCCGTGTTCCCTCTGCGGGAGGACGCCACACGCTGCAGCCTGCGCACCCATGAGTCACCCAAGGAGCTGCAAAAATAGACTCCCAGAGCCATCCTGGAGCATCTGAGTCCATGGGTAGGGCGTGGGCCTGGGTGTCTGTATTTCTACCCTGTCAACAGGGACTCACGGTGAGAACTGCATTTGACACCGCTGCCTGGTGGACACCCAGCTCTACCACATGTGTATGTATAACTACAGAATCAATGTACGTGAAAAATACCTATCCTCACGATATGCAAAGCACTCGGATGCTTTCTTTGCTGTTCTATTTTATTTCATCTTAAAATGCTGGTGGCGACCCACTGGATGGATTGCATGACTCACTAATGAGCATCTTCCACAACTTGCAAACACTGACCTGGAGCACTCTGATGCCCAGGGTTGGAGTCTCTTGGCTTCTACCTCATGTCTCCCACTGAACTCAGAAACGGGTGGTTGGTAGCTTAGTCAAGAATAATGGAAACGTGGCCAGATGCCCTAAGAAGAACAGCAAAAAGAATAGCCTTTATCTTTCTTCCACACACAATCTCTCACTGTGGCCCACAAAATCCCTGTAGGACATTAACTCCATTTTCGAGGGTATATAAACTGAGGCTCTGCCCAAGGTTACAAAGCAGGGATGCAGGGAGGGAGAGCTGGAACCCAGGCTTCCCGGGCGCTGGCAGTGCCTCCTCCATATTGGCATCTGGTGTTTGTGGACAGAATGAGGGCATTTGCTTTCCACAAGTAAAATCCTGCCTTTCTGTCCATCCAGCTCCCCTTGCTCTTGCCGTGGCAAAAGGACTTTCTTATTTGTATTTCGACTCTTTAAAATATGTAAAGTAGAGCGCAGCTGCTGGGGTCCCAGGCAGCTTTTGCTAACAAAATCAAATCCACAGGCTTTCTTGGGCAGCCAGAGCCAGGGCGTGTAATCTACGGCTGCTTAAGGGAGCAGCTTTCTGGTGAGGGGAGCAGCCTGCAGTCTGTTTTAATTGCGGATAAACCACGCGCCCAGGATACTCCAGGTGGGAACAGGAAAATCCTAGATTTGGGTGTGAGACACATGGGGATTAGTGTCAGATACAGACAATTCCTCCCCGCCCCCCTCCCCATGCTAGCTTGTGTCAGTCCTGAGCCTCCCTCCAGGGGCCTTCTGAGAGCAGCAGAGCCAGGGAGATTCAGAAAAAGACACTTTAAAAAACACACAACCCCGACTCTGCTTTGTTCCAGGGTGTGTGAAGCGTCCCCAGACAGGAGCAATTAATTTGGATTACATAAGAGCTTTACGCTGTCACTGTCCCTGAGTCCTGTGCCGCATCTCCACTGCACAGAGAAGATACTCGACAGATTTTTGTTGATAGTGGGGGTGGATAGGATCGCTGTTCTCTGCCCTGATACAATACAATGGCAGGATCCAGCATTAGTCAGCTCCCACCCATGGGAGGGGATGAGTGAATCCGCCAACACTGACCGCGCATCCTGGGTGGAGAACAGTGGGCGATGCCAAAGATCTGCAAAGAGTGTCCCTGTCTCCACTGTCATCATCCTTGAAAGGTGGCTCTGCCTGTCTTGTTCCCTGTCACATCCCAGGCCTAGCACAATGCCGGCATACAGTAAGTGCTCAATAAACGTTTGTTGGAGGAACAAATGCACCAAGAACATTTTGCCGCTGGCAGCATTTCCCAGAGTGTGTTCTGTGGAGTGTTGAGAGCTTTTATTTGGAAAAAAAAGGAGGGGGAGGGCGCCGAGGCTCACACAAGTGTGGGGAACAAAGGTTTGTTTGCTGTAGATGTTATTAGAATCTCTGATGTGCTAAAATGCATTGTGAATCTCTTGGGGGAAGCAAATGTATGTGACTACAGAACTCCGTTTAGGAATGGAGTCTTTTGGGAAGAGCTGTGTCTCATCCCTACAAACTGGGTGGTCCTAGCGCTCACCTCTCACTCGCCCTTCAGGAGCCAAGGGTTAAAGGGAGTGACAGAGCCAGGTTAAGATGAGGAGGCAGGTGGTAGGCTATGCTTGCTCACCAGCCCACTGCCTTCTACCTAGACCAGCAGAATGCCTGATGGCTGTCCATCACAGTATTTTGTTTGGGAAGCTCAGAAATGGCAGAAGTTGAGAACGCTGGACCCCGGCTTCGGCGTCCTGGTCTCTAATTTTTTCACGTGCCTGTATCTGGCTCCCCCAGCCGTCGGGAGGACGAGTTTGTCTCAGGCAGCCCCTTGTCAGGAGAAGTGGATGGGCCCCCCCACAGGTCAGGAAGGCCCTGGCACCTGCCTGTGGGGTCCTGCTGTGCAGAGCACCGAAGCCCAGGCGGTTCACAGAGGGGCAGGTGGTCGTGCCTGGTCCTAGCAGAGGGGAAACCTACTTTACCTGAACAAAGCTAAACTCCCTCCAGTTGAGCGAGTTGGCAATGGATGGCAGCGAGGTCACAGCCAGCAGGGACAGCGTGCCTAGGGCCAGCACTCCCGAGGAGAGGTATAGCTCCATCCGCCAGACTTCCTCCTCCACCCAGAGGTGGCTCTTGTTGGCCAAAACCTGATATGGACAGAAGGAAAGCCATGAACCCTGGGTCAAAGGCCCTTGGGAGGTGGATGGACACGTCCCTCACAGTGTGTGCCTGGCTCTGTGATGAGGGCTTCAGGCATGAACTCATTGAGTCCTCACAAATAGCCCACGAGGTAGAGATCACTATGATCCGATTTTACAGATGAGGGAAGCAAGGCGCCAGGATCAAGTCACTTTCCCAAGTTCACACATAGCTTATGGGTGCAAAGCTGGGACCAGGACCCATTTGGTCTGGAGCCACAGACACGAGCTCCTGGGGGCTTTCACACGTCGCTCCGGGGAGCCACCAACCAGAAGAGTCACATCAGCGGAGAGTCAGAGGAGTCAGTGAGAAATACAGAACCCTCAGGCATGACTGTATTGCACGGCGGTCTGGCCCCCGAATCCCAGGACAGGAGAGGCACGAACCCAGCTGAGTCCCCTCAGCCGCTGCTGTTTCTCTTCCCAACCTGTCTCACCCTGGACCCTTTGTCTTCCTGGTCCCCCAAATACCCCTGTCACTGGCTCACATTCAGGGCACACAAAGACACACTGAACCCCTCGACATTTCCTGACTCAGAGCTCCCAGACTCCCCTCTTCATACCCAGTCCTCCATTTCTAGCTGAGGCATACAGCTTTGGCTCAGCTTTGCCAGGCAACAGAGACTGACTGCCATTCACCAAGCAATTCAGTGAGTATTTATTAAGCATCTACTGCATGCCAGACTCCGGGCTGCAGAGAACAAGGATACTTGCCCTCACAGAGCTCTGGGGTCTCCCACCATGCTCCAGGATGCATACATTGAGGAGCTCCTGTAACCCCAGAGATTTTTCTCCCTCTCCCTATCTGGCATGCCCCTGTAGCTAAGCTCCCTACCAGTGCCCACCCGGGGAAGAAACTTTGATTTCCCCAACTAGATCAGGTAGCAGAGTTCCTGGAAGCCAAGGTGTTCTCTGAGAACCACCATGAAATGATGGTACTTTCATCGTACCCGCAGAACAAGGAACAGTCTTTCCATTAGAAAATGTGACTACACTTTAGTGGGCAGGTCTCTGCCTCTCAAAACAGAATGACTCATGCGGGTTTTTTAAGAAACGATTTCTGCAGGAACAAAAAAAATAACATAAGCCCAGGAAAACTATTAAAAAGAAATCCACTGGGCTAAGCAAAAATGGTTGTAAAGCTTGGGTGAAAAAGTTTAAAGAAACTGAGAACATGTCATCCATCAGACACTTGTCCTGCAGTTTGTGAAAAATGGTTGCCCGTTCTATTTTAGGGCAGATTGGCTCTCTTTGGTGTCTTTAAGGCACAAGAAGACTAGGAGTCTGGGACCCAGCCTCTTGTCCTATCAGTCATGTGTGACTCCAGGCAACAGTCTCGGAGCCTCAGTTTCTCTACTTGAGTGATCACAGCCAGCACCCTCTGATTTTGCCTGTGTGCCTGGTGTGGCCGCCATCAGCATTGGCTAGAAAGGCGTGCAAGGGGCAGAGATGTCTCCTCTGCAAATCCCCAAGGCATCTTGCTCACCCTGGCAGTGTTGACAACCCCTGCTGAGTAAGTCCTCTCTCCTGTTGCAAGTTGTTTGTTCTTCAACTCGACACCATTAGTCATCCCTTTCTGCGTTTTGGTGAGCTCAGGCAGTTAATGTCACAAGTCGGAGTTTGATGATTACACACATATACCACATTTGCTTGCAAAATGTCTTGGTTTTTTCCTCTAATATTTCCACTCCACAGTGACGCCAGCAGCGGTAGGTGGCGAGGAACTGCCTGAGGACCTGGACCTCCGCCGTCTTGAACAGCCCAAGATGTCCACTTGACTTACTAAACCCCGGGGCTGTCCTCAGAGCTCTCAGGGACCAGTGCTGCCCGCGGCTAACAGTTCTCCACTCCCTTAGTAAGTCACCCATGGTTAGAGCTGATCAAATGGCCACCTTGGGCTGGTTGTGGTGGCTCACGCCTGTAATCCCAGCACTCTGGGAGGCAGAGGTGGGAGGATATCTTGAGCTCAGGAGTTCGAGACCAGCCTGGGCAGCATAGAGAGACCTTGTCTCAACAAAATTTGTTTAAAAAACAAATGGCTGTAGTCCCAGCCATTCGAGAGGCTGAGGTGGAAGGATCACCTGAGCCCAGGAGGTCGAGGTTGCAGGGGGCCGTGATAGTGCCACGGTACTCCAGCCTGGGCAACAGGGTGAGATTCTGCCTCGGGGAAACAAACAAACAAACAAACCCAAAGAACAAAGCAAAACTGGTTATCCTGAGAATGCCAAGGAGAGTGGTCGTCAACAAGAGATGAGAAGATGGCAGTCAGGTGCAGGATTTTCCTCTAGGTTAGATGTGGAAGGGACAGTGAGGCTGCAGCATTCGCTCCCTCCATGTCTTCACAGCAGGCGTGGGTGGGAAGAGGGTAGTAACGACCCACTTCTTGCTAGACCCAGAGCAGGAGGAGGTGGAAGGAGTAGGGGGTAGTGGAAGGGGCAGCCAGCTGTCACAGTCCTATGGGCCTGGATTCTGATGCTGACTCTGCCACTGGGGGGTAGTCACGAGACCCTGGGCAGTCTCTTTCTTGGCTGATAGCATCACTGCCTCTCACTACAGGACTACAAGGATGATGTTTCTGGAAAGAGTAGCAGGAACTGGCCCACAGAAGGTACTTAATATAATAAATGCCTGGTGCTGTTCTAAGTGGCACCGGGTCACTGGACTAGTTCTTGCCCCAAGCTCTACATATCCTCTTCTTTAAGAGATGCCTGGTATTGGTTTCATGGTGGCCAATTTAACAGTCACTCAGTGAACTGGAACTGGGAATCTGTGTTAGGAACTATAGACACCAAGGTGTGGAAGACCTAGTCATGCAACTCCAAGTCAGGTACAAGATGGCGAGTAAGAAAAGTAATAGACATGTGTACAAAAGACAACATATTAGAGGTGAGTCTGGGGAAGGGTGGAAGCTTAACAGAGGCAGGGTTTTGAAGGCGGAATAGAAGTTTGTCAGGCTGTCAAGGTATCCCAGGATGGGTATTCCAGGCCAAGAAGAATTGCCCTTTTAGAGGACAAGATGGGGTCTGAGTGTGACATATCACAGGAGAAGTAGGGGAGTTGTCACATGGGGAAGGGTCTGCCGTTATCCCAAGGGCTAAGGGCAGTCACTGAACGCTTTTCAACAGCGACATGGTTGGATGAGAGGTTTGTTTAGACTGTTCTTTGACAGCCATGTGCGGAGTTAGTCTGGGGCAAGGGAAACGGAAAAACTGTGCAGGTTAAACATTGTCTGTGATCTTGATCTTTGACTTTGATCTTGAAATGCATCTCTAGGGAAATGCACAAGCAATTCAGAAAGTGCTATACAAATATAAATTATTGTTGATAATAACACTGCCAGTAGACATGAGCTCAATGGTTTTCTCTACAGCTGGGATACAGCTTTCTTCCTAATCCATATATCCAGGGACTTGAAGGACATCTTGGGAAAGGAGTTTCCTGTGCCCAGGCTTCCTTGACACAAGGGCCCAGCGGGCAGCCGGGGTAGAGAACGGCCTTGTGGGGACACTGGGATGAGGCACCCACAGACAGGCAGGCAGGGGCGTCACACATCAGGCGAGGACTGGCCAGGAGGCCCTGCTGGTAGGGACTGAAGGCGGAACAGCCTCATGTACCTAGGCTGGCAGCCCTGGGCATGGCTGACCCAGCTGCTACCTGGCATCTGCCTGAATATCTCCAGGCTCAAGCAAGGCTCATATCCAGGTCCCTGTGTGTTAAGCCCCTGCCTCCCCCTGATCATCAGACATACCGCCATCAGTCCTGGTTCTGCCCTGGAGAACCCTGCAGAACAAGTTTAAGGTTCTTTGCGTGAGAGGCCTTCGGTGTCTCCGAGTGATCCCGTCCCGCAGGAGGGATGGTTGCCTGGCAACCTCACCAGGGCCTGCAGCCCTGAAGGGTTTTGGAACGCAGGGAAAACGACCTCGCGTGCACCCCTCTGTGCCCGGGTATTTGCATCAGGGCAAAATTGGGTTAACGCAGTATCAAGGAGAGCCTTGGCAGGGCAGAGAATTTGGAGAAAGGCAGGTGGAGAGTGGCAGGGAAGGGAGGGAGCAGTGGTGTGCCTTGTGGTGGTGGGGGGGTGTGTGTGGACATCAGCTTCTTCCCCTCTGTTCCTGGCCAACTCAGGGGAGAGGGCTCCCACACACAGATCTGTCACCTCCTGGACGGCAAACGTTGGACCAGTCCCCGAGGAGTCCCGCAGAGCCAGGGGCAGGCTCTTTGTAGAAGTGAGGAAGAAAATATCATCAAAGAGCATCAGAAACATAGCACTAGGCGAGAGCTTGATCTACACATCAGGGCCCTGAGGACAAAGAAAGGCTGTGGCTTGTTCAAGGTCAAGGTCTTTGTTCTAATCAGTGATGCTGGAGGACAAGAGTCCAGGGCTCACGCCACCCCACACCAGCTGAAGTAAGGGACAAGGTTGACTGTTTCTTTCTTCCTCTTTGCTGTGGTCCCAGGGCCCAGCAGAGTATGTGCTCAATGAAGGGGTGAATGAATAACCTGAGTTCTGAGACGGTTTACTCAACTGTTAATTAGGATTTGTTTTCCCTTTAGAAAGCAGTGTGGGTCTGAGCATGGATCTGGTATGGAACAGCTGGATCTGAATCCCAGCCTGCTACTTATTGGCTGTGTGAATTTGGCCAAGTTACTTAACGTCTCTGTGCCTCAGATTTCTAATCTGTAAAACAAGGGTCGAACATCCTCACCTGCCTTATAGAAATAAGATAGGAGTTAAATGAATTTACAGTGGGTACACAGAAGCTCTTTTTAAGGGTTCAAGACTATGGTTTTCCTCCCCTTCCTCTCATTTCCATCAGGCCTCTTGCTTCTCTGCCTGACATCTGGGGCTCTTCCTTTCTCTTTGGAAAGTCTGAACCCACAGATGCAGTGATGCCAGGTGTCTGTGGGTGGGGAGGGACAAGGGCAGTTGAGCAGATGGCAGCAGAGATGCAGCGGCAGCCCTGAGAGCGAGTAGGGACTGAGGGCTGCAGTTCTCAGGAGTCGCCCGGTCCTCCCAGGCCCCCATCCTCTGGAGGGGGGATGGCACCCTGGCAGGCATGCCCAGAAAGGGCCCAGTCCCACCAAGGTCCCTGCATCTTGAGCAGGAACAGACGCTGCGGGGGCCACCCGGGTTGGGACAAGGGGTGGACGGAAAGGCTCTTGCTGGCACCCATGCCACACCCTGCTGGGTGACTGGTGTCCTGGGGTGGGCAAGCCCTAGGCACCAACCAGCCAAGGGGCGAGGGATTGGAGGCAGAATTCAGTTGCAGAGAATAAAGAAAGGAGAGACCTGAGCTTGGGATACAGAGCCAAGCCCTGTGAGCTGGTGGGCCAGGAGGAAGCATCGGGGGAATGCCGCTGAGGAAACAGGTGCCAGCCGCCACCGCCTATGCCCCCTTGGCTTGGCCTGAAGACCTCCATTTCCCAGGGGTCCTGCTGGCAAAGGAGCACTACATGAGTTTTCTAGATGAATGAGTACCAACACCCCTCCAAAAAAACCCTAAACCCCCAACACTCCCTTCTGCACCCTTCCCCATCTCGGCCGATGGCAACTCTACCCTTCCAGATGCTCAGACCAAAAGCCATCCCTGACCACTCCTAGGCCCAGGCCCATTACAGCAGCGGCTCTGCACTCCAGCCTCAACACGTGCCTTCAGGGCCCTCTTAATCCTGCCCCCTCCCAGCCTGCGCTGCCTGGAATCCGGGGATCTGCCGTCTCCTCACTGGTCTCACAGTGCTGTCTTTGTCCCCCCATGGTCTGTTCTCAGCCCAGCAGCCAGAGCGAGCCACCTGAAATGTCAAGGGATCATCACAGCTCAACTCAAAACCCTTCCCTGGTTCCTCATTTCACTCCAACCAAAGCCAAAGCCCTTTCTTGGCATTCAAGGCCCCCTGCTCTTTCAACCTCTCAGGCCTCGCCCACCGCCCCCTTGCTTGGCTCCGGCCGCACAAACCTGGCTGCTCCTCCAACGTGCCAGGCATGCTCCCACTCGAGGACTCTGCCCTCGCAGCCCCCTCGGCCTGCGATGCCACCCTGACTGGCCACCCAGCCGCTCTCCTCCCTCCTTCCTGCCTCTGCTCCCATGGCTCACTCCACAAGGCCTCCTCAGACCGTCCTTAGAACCCCACGGCCCTTCCCTGCTTTCCTTGGCTCTCAGCACACTTGACCTTCTCAACGCCCTCTACAACTCAACTGGTGTATCTACGTCTGCCCTGATGGGACGGTGCCCACGAGGGTGGGGATTTCCGTCTGCTTTATTCACTGAGACTCAGCAGGACGTGGGTGCTGCCTGAGTGGAAGAGAATCCACAGTCATGGCAGCTGCAGCCCTGGGGACCGGCTGCATCTGGTTTGCAGAGAACCCTGGACAGGCATGTGCTGAGTGACAGAGCCGGGGGAGGGACGGGGGAGGGTGCGGGGCGCTACCTGCTTGACGGCCAGGTTCACCAGGTCGTAGCGGTGGGAGCGGCGTAGAGGCAGGGAGAAGCTGTAGAGCGCGTGCAGGGCGGCACAGAAGAAGCTGAGCAGCCCAATCTGCTTGCGATGCTGCAGCCAGTGGTCCAGCCAGTCGGGGAAGCGGCGGTACTTGGTGCCACGTCGCAGCTGCAGGGCAGCCGCCAGCACGCCGGGCAAGTACACCAGCGACAGCAGCACGTAGGCCACGCACGGCAGTGTGGTGTTGACCACGGACACGGGCAGCTTGTAGAACTTGTTCTTGTCCTCCTGCACGTAGGGCTGCAGCACGTCCCGGATGAAATTGTAGGTGTAGAAGCAGACGAAGAGCCCCAGGGCCAGCAGGGTGGGCACCTTCCAGCCCGGCAGCAGGCGCGAGGACATGGCCTCCACCTCCCGGGCCGATACCAGGGAGCCCATGTCCACAGGCATGAAGCCCATGGCGTGCGCCAGCTCCGAGACGGCACGCTTGGCTTCCGGCTGGTCACTGCAGATGGGCACCTGGGGAAGGAAGGAGGGAGCCGGTCAGGCAGGGTCACGGGCCACAAGAGTGGGTAGGGCCTCATCTGGGCCAAGCTCATCACTGAGTGATTGAGGAACCTGAAGCCCGGAGGGGCAGGGTCGTGTCCAGGTGAGCTGCCGGTCAACAGCACAGATGGGAACAGAAGGAGGCTCTGACTCCCAGGCCAGGGGTCTTTCTTCCGCTGCCATGGCCTCCCAGCCTCAAGCCCAGTGAGCCCAGCCAGGTCCACTGCTCAAGGGGAGAAACAGCTATCGGTGAGCATCTTGTCCAGCTCACAGACATCAGCAGCCACAGGCAAAATGCCCATCGAGGCGGCCCCACGGGCCCCTGGAATGCCTACCTCCGAGGACTGTGCCCTGTGCTGGGAGCCAGCGACAGGGTTTTACATAAGGCCCCAAATCTGTGGCCGTGCTGCGGCTCATTCCCTCAGACCTAGATCGTCCCCTCTGAAGACATCTTTCGCCAATGCACAAGCCTTCCACAAGCCAGCCCCAGCCCACTGCTCCCCACCTTGACCCCACCCCACCGCAGGCACCTGGAGTCCCCAGAGCCCCAAGCACGCCATGGGCCTTCCTGACACTGCTGCGGTCAGTCTGGTTTTGCAACACTGACTGAGCACGTACTGTGTGCTGGGCTTTAACATACATGGTCTCTCAGCTTTGTCACGAGCCTGCAGGTAGGCGCTATTGTCTCCATTTATCAGATGAAGAAACTGAGGTCTAGGGACATTTTAAAAAAATCTCTGTGTCTTTGCAGGTTGTCCTCTCAGCCTGGGATGTGCTCCCTGCTCCTGAAGCCTGACAACATGAGGTGCACCCAGTCAAAGCCCACCTCGAAGTCTTCTCCAGCCAACCTACTTGCTCTGTTCCCTCCAAGTCCTGCACTTGACACTCACCCACTGTTCCTGGCCAGTCTAGGCACGAGAGTCCCATGATGAAACCTGTACCAAAGCCCCTGAAGTCAGGCGTGGCTCTGGACTCTCCCTCAGAGCCTGGTCCCCAGGCTGGACTCACTGGTGAAAGTTCTCATGCGTATGTGGAGTCTGGCACTCTTCCTCCAGGAAAATGCAGGTGGTCTTTTGGCATTAAAAACCACCTGGTCTTGGTAAGAGCTCCTCCTACCTAGAAATATATGCAGCTCTGGCTGTTCTGGGGAGCCATTTTCCAGCCCCAGAAAAACCTGCTGTTGACTACTCTGAGAAATTAGTTCTTGGAAGCCTTTAGAATGAACGAGATGAAGTTTGGGACATGCCTGCCTTCCTTAGGGCCTGACACGTAAGTGTGTTGCTTTCCTCTTTCTGAGTCTAGTCCTCAAAGCAAAATCTCTCTCCCTCTTGACTCCAAATAGGAAAAACCCATCTGCCTTTTCTCCCTTGCCCCCTAGGACACCCAGTTACAAGAGCAGGAAGAACATGGGTTCCAGATCCATATGAACTGGGTTCAAATCCCAACTCACTGGTTGTGGGATTTTGAGGAAGATTATTCACCTCTCTGAGTCTCAGTTTCCTGCTCTGCAAAATGGAATTTTGCAGTGATGTCAGATGAGCTTAGATAATATATGAAAAAAAGCCTGGAATGTTGATGGCCATCAGTGAAAATTAGCCATTTGCATGTACCGTCATGGTGGATGTTATTGCCCCAGAACCTACCTGCCTGTTTCCATCCCTTGGGCCCGCCTGCAGGGTCCAGGCAGAGATGACGTTGAAGGCCTTGACTACTGTGCAGGTGGGGAAGAGGGAGGCCAGGTACTCGGCATTGGACTGGCGGTGCCGCAGGTGCTCCTGCTCCGTGGGGTTGCTCACGTCCACCAGGACCTTGCCAGCCAGCGGCTCGCGGAGCCCACACAGTGAAGGGTAGTGCTCCCGGAACACGGCCACGAAGATCACCTCCGGGGAGCTCACAGCCTCCTCCTGGAAAGTCACTCGGGCGGCCGAGGGGAACAGCCCGGCCGTGCGTTTGGGGTTGCGGCTCCCCACCACCACGCCGAAGCCGGAGCCCACCAGGCGCGTGGCCAGGGAGCGGGCAAAGTCTCCACTGCCCAGGATGCCTACTTTGGGGGCCTCACGGAGGGCCTCGGCGAGGTTGCCATCACTGTCCGCCGGGTGGTGACTGATCAGTGGCTTATCCATCTCTCCCGACATTTCGGAGGCTGCAAGAGAAGACAGGAACCTGGTCAGTGGAGGGCTCCCTGCTGGCCCTCCTGCTCCCTGCCTCCTCATGCCCATTGTAACCGCATGACGGTCAGACAGTCACCCAGCGGGCGCTCACTGAGTGCGACTATGGGCTGGCACCTGGGGACAAGCTGAGCGAGGCCCAGCCCCTGTCCGGAGAGGGCACAGACTCAGGAGGAGGAGGGGAGGAACTTCTGCCTTCCAGCCTAGGTCCTCCCTCAATTATTTCCTCAGGACAAATGGCCGAGTGAGGGCGCTGGGAAAGAAGGCTCTGGAACTTCCCTGGCCAGTGCTATGCAGTACCACACTCCCCTACAAAAGATGGTGTGATGGACGGTGTCACTAGCTAGGAGTGACCATCTACCTCCAGTCTCCCCAAGGCTGAACGTTGTCTTTGATGATGGAAGAGTCGCACGTCTCTGCCTGTGTTTTTCTCTGACGTTTTGGGCAGTTTTCCTCCTGGTCTTCCTCGACACACGGCTCGAGGGCTGGGCCTCATCTCATCTGACTTGGGACCTCACTGTGTGTCACAGCCTGGGACGGGGTGGTGCTCAGTATTTGCTGAATGAATGAATGAACAGATGGAGGAATACTGGGCCCTGCTCCACGAGGACAAGGCTGGGGAGACACAACAGTGCATGCACTCAGGATGGTGTCCTGGGAGCAACTTCGCTGAGCCTGAGGTACGACAGACATGGAAGGAACCCTGGACTTGAGCCAGCAATTGACAGTAAACTTGGACAGGGGAATTATATTTCAACCGTCACTAACTTCCTTTTTTGAGTCAGGGTGTCACTCTGTCACCCAGAATGGAGCACAGAGGCACCATCACTGCTCACTGCGGTCTTGAACTCCTGGGTTCAAGTGATCCTCCCACTTGAGCCCAGGCTCAAGCCCAGACTTGAGCCCAGACTTGAGCCCAGTCTCCCAGGCAGCTGGGACTACACGTGTGTGCCACTCTGCCACAAGCTGATTTTTTAATTTTTGCAGAGATGGGGTCTCGCTATGTTGCCCAGGCTAGTTTCAAACTCCAGGGTTCAAGCAAACCTCCTGTCTCAGCCTCCCAAAGTGCTGGGATTACAGGCATGAGCCACTATGCCCGGCCAGTTGTCATGAACTTCTAATCAAAATGTGCCATTTCCTGTAAGTACAGAGATAAGTGGGTTTTTTCATCATTTGCCATATCACAAATTTAACCATCAGTGAGTTCCCCTCATTCTATTTAAACTCATCAGGAACTTAAAATTATTGGAGACACCAGGTCTGGTGTCATTTAGATCTTGTCATTTAACGTGCTACTAAAGAAGCATGCATATTGCTACCATATATCTTTTCAAAATTATATTTCAACGGTGTTTCCAAATACTATGTTTCCTTTGCAAACCTAGGCTATCTTATTTTCTGCACATAAAAGCATTATTCTGAGTAGAAGTCTGCAGGCTTCACAGCCCATGGGCCCATAGGGGTTAAGAACACCTGCCTGGGCCGGGCTCGGTGGCTCAGCCTGTAATCCCAGCACTTTGGGAAGCCGAGGCGAGTGGATTGCCTGAGCCCGCAGGTTCGAGACCCACCCAGGCAACTTGGCGAGACCTTGTCTCTACAATAAATCAAAAAAATTAGCCGGGTGTGGTAGCGTGCACCTGTAGTTTCGGCTACTTGGAAGACTGAGGCAGAAGGATCGTCAGAGCCCAGCAGGTCGAGGCTGCAGTGGCCGGGAGCGTGCCACTGCAGTCCAGTCTGGGTGACAGAGTGAGACTCCAACTCAAAAAAAAATAAACAGAGAACACCTGCCTGGAAGCATGGAGCAGAGGGATGGGTGTCTGCCTCTTTCCACTTTTCCACACGACTTTCCTGGGACCCTCTTACCACCAGATACAGGGACTAATCCAAGGGTGGAGCTGGGGACCAGAAGGCTGTAGCCGGCTCTGCCACAAACCACCTGTGTGTTCTTGGACACATCTTGTGCCCCCCTGGGCCCCAGCTTCCACCTTTGTCAATGGAGATCACAATCTCTGCTCTCAGATGGCCAACACTGCGATCTTAAAAGGCTTTCAAGTCTGTGACGTAGGCCGGGTGTGGTGGCTCAAGCCTATAATCCCAGCACTTTGGGAGGCTGAGTTGAGAGGATTGTCTGAGCCCACAGGTTCGAGACCAGTCTGGGCAACATGGTAAGACCTCATCTCTACAATAAATAAAAAAATTAATTGGGTGTGGTACCACGCGCCTGTAGTTCCAGCTACTTGGAAGCCTGAGGTGGAAGGATCCCCTGAACCCAGCAGGTCGAGGCTGTGATGGCTGGCTGGGAGTGTGCCACTCCAGCCTCAGTGACAGAGTGAGACTCCAACTGAAAAGAAAAAAAAAAAAAGACTGTGATGTGGACCTCTCATAAGGCAGGAGAAGCTCCTATTTATGGGATGCCTGGCACACACCGGTCACTGCTCTCAGGTCTGTCTTTGAGTGATGTTCCCTACTCCTTACGAGAACCCCAGGGAGTAGATACTGCTATTACCCCCACTTTAAAGAGGAAGAGGCTGGGTGTGGTGGCTTTTGCCTGTAATCCCAGCACTTTGGGAGGCCGAGGAGAGAGGAGCATTGGAGGCCAGCCTGGGCAAAATAGTGAGACCTCCTCTCTAGCAAAAAAAAGATAAAGAGAAGAAAACTGAGGCTCAGAGATGTTGGAGAACTTGCTCCAGGTGGCACAGCTAAGTGAGAGAAGGAAGAACAGGATAAGGGCTGTCTGCCTTCTCGGGTGAGCTTCTCTCAGTCTTATCATCCAGACAGAGGACAGTGAGTTCTCTGGAGAGGCACCCAGATAGTAGCAGAGCTGGGACCACACTGGCTGGGGAGAGAGATCAGTGTGGAAGGGGGTGTGCCGACTGTCCATTCTGAGTGAGGGGACATGCATTCATGTCCTGTCTCTTCTTCCACCTCTTCGAAGTGGTTTTGAAACATCACCCTGCCTCCCTCTCAGATTAGTGGGGACTGGCTGGGCTAAACCACCAGGGAGTTGTTTTTGTGGGAGCCATGCTTCCAGAGTCCACGGGTAGAGGGCCATACTCTCACGGACATGCAAGTACCCACCTGGACTCCACCTCACTCATGCCAGACTCCACCTCCAAGTAGAATGGGAGAAGGTATTTTCACCTGGTTCTGGGGCTGTTTTCTAGGGTGGCGAGCCACCCTGTGTAGACGACTATGGGCCTCATGACCCATCCCATAGGGAGGTCATGGCAGGGAGGACCACGCGGGTCTCCTATGCAAAGCTGTTGGGGCCAGGAGCCGGGCTCTGGAGCCAGACCGCCTGGATTCTGATCCTGACTCTGCCACGTGTTAACTGTGCGACCCTGGGCCCGTCAGTGCCTCAGTTTGCCCAACTGTAAAAGGAAGACAATCATTGTACCTTCCTTCAGGAAAGGTTGTGGGAATGAGTAAGCCAATATGCATAAAACACTCAGAGATGGGTACATAATTCGTGCTCAGCAAACGCTGTTCAGTAATGATTGAGCAAACGCTGGTTGCTGGCAGAAACGAAGCACCGTGCCAGCACACGGCCCAGGTGAGAGGGGAGGGCAGAAGACGCTGCCAGCATCCCTTTGACCCGTTCAGTCCTGGAGAGGAGAGATGAAGGGCAGGGTGAGACCTGAGCCAAGTCAGGGGCCTTGCTGGTAGCCTCAGGGCTGCATCAGGGATTTGGGCCTAGGGGAATGCAAATCCCTCCCCTCCCGTGGTCAGGAGGGTCGTGGTTCCCCTGTGGCCAGTCGGGGCTGGGACAGATACATCCAGGCCCATCCCCAACCACCTGGAGACACCAGCCTCACAGGGTGTTTTGCCCTGATGGGGAGAGAGGGCAATTACACTGAAGCCTCCAGACCATCTTTCCCACCGCCGACTTTGCTAACAATTTGGATGAGATCAACTGAGGCCCTTCCAGGGAGAAACCTCTTTTCTTTGCTTTCTCTTTCCTCGCTCCCTTCCATCTCCTTAGTGACTTTGTGTCGAACACTCCTTCTTTTTTTGAGTTGGAGTCTCATTCGGTCGCCCAGACTGGAGTGCAGTGGCCACTCCCAGCCACTGCAGCCTTGACCTGCTGGGCTCCGGCAATCCTTCCGCCTCAGCCTTCTGAGTAGCCGGAACTACAGGCATGCGCTACCATGCCCGGCTGATTTTTTGATTTATTGTAGAGATGAGGTCTCGCTGCCCAGGCGGGTCTCGAACCCGCGGGCTCAGGCAATCCACTCATCTCAGCCTCCCAAAGGTGCGGGATTACAGGCTGAGCCACCAAGCCCGGCTTGAACACTCTTTCTTAAGAGCATAAAGGTAATAAGAAGTGGCCCTCGCACTTGGATGGTTTTCAATCTAGTATGTGTGTGGGGGGCCGAGAGGTGGGGCTGGGATAAGACCCGTCTCCTTGTGAACGGACACGGGGCAGCTAGGGATGGAGCCTGGGCATGGCACAGGCATGGCAGGACTCTTGCCCAGGGGGCAGGCACCACCGTCAAAGGGGAAACCAAGGAGGCCTTCACAGCCCCTGATAGCCCTTGGAGAACCTCAGATGGTTTGCCGTCTCAGGACAAAACTGAGCCAAAGCCAACTAAAGTGGAGAAAGGCAGTCAGACCCAGATTCTGAATCCGGTCTTTGTTCTAATCCCAGATTCTTCCCAAGGGAGGAAGAGACTATTAGAGGCTGGGCCTCGAGGTTGGCTCAGAAGCTGACTTAGTATCTGTCTCCTTCCAGGGAGCAGAGAGAGAGGCAGCTGTGGCAGAGGGGAGACCCGGTAGGGGCTGGCCCCGGCTCTGCCCCTTACTGGCCCCGGGACACAGGAGCGTTGCTGAGTCTCTCTGGGTAGCTCTCTAACATGAGTCACTGCACCAGTCACTGAGCCCCTCCTGGCCCTGGCAGTCCAGGGATCTATTAAGTGTCCTAGACATGGTCCTAAGGGGCCCTGCTCACAGCCGCGAGAGGAAGGGAAACTAAATATTAAGCTCCTCTAAAGCATTTCTCACCATCAAAATTAGGTCCAGGACGGGAAAGCGCCAGGGTGTGAGTCCCCCCAGTCCAAGGGCAGCGCCTTCCTCTGTTTCTGATTCAGGGACAGAGCCGCTTGGGTGGGAGAAGGTATCAGCCAGGCGGTTCAAGACAGGACTCTGGGCCAGGTTGCTGGGCTCAAGTCACAGCCACGCCTGCCACTGACTCACTGGGTGCCTCTGGGCAAGTTTCTTAGCCTCTCTGTGCCTTAGGTCCCTCACCTTTACAATGGGCGCACGAATTATGTCTTTCTAAGGGTTGTTGTGAAGATGAAATGAGTTGCTATGTGCAAGAGCTAAGAGTCTTTTTTCTAACTGGTGTGTGTGTGTGTATGCTGTCCTCCAAGCTCTTCATGGGCAGCCGTCCTGCCAATTTCTTCTGCCCTCTCAGGGCCCAGTACCAAGCCTGCTGCTGGTCTGAAGTCTGGCGGGGTGGGGATGCAGAGCAGGTGGTACAAGTTCTGAAGGCCTCAGAGGCCCAGGGGAGCCCCTTGTTGTCTGTCCACATGGCCTGAAGACGAGGGTGTGATGGAGCCCTGTCTAGGCAGCTCCCTGGGGTTCTATTTATAGATCTGGTGAGGGAACACAAGGAGATCAGATTGCAGCTTGGTAGGGTGAAGCTTGTTGCCTGCACACAGACTTGCTCACCTCCCCTCCCAAGCTGTGGAAATGGCATGGAAGCTTGGGTGTCCCTGTCCCCTCTGAGTCTCAGCCCAGGCTTGCCTGTCTCCTCCTACTTCCCAGCAGGGCTACAATTCGGGCTGTTTATGGCTCGGAGCCATGCGTGGTCCATGGGCCTGCCTGCCAGCTCCTGCCTGCTCTCGGGCAGGCCACTGATAGTGGGCAGTCACCACATCCACAGTCTCACGGTCTGTGCTTTGTGGGCAGCCTTCAAACGCTAGTGGCCAGGGAAGGCCGTGGCCTTGAGAGGTCGCTGTAGAGTTGAGTGTGGGCAGAATGCCTCTACAATAAATCAAAAAACATTAGCCGGGTGTGGTGGCACATGCCTGTAGTTCCAGCTACTTGGAAGGCTGAGGAGGAAGGATCACCTGAACCCAGAGAGTCGAGGCTGCGGTGGCCGTGAGCGTGCCATTGTACTCCAGCCTAGGTGACAGAGTGAGACTTCGACTCAAAAAAATAACAAATAAAATGTTATATATGGTATAAATTGCACTTAAACAAATATGGATGCAAGAAAGGAGGCTCTGGGGAGGTTCATACCCTCCCTGGAGGTCTCTGCCCAAAGGGAGGGATGGGCACTGGAAGGAAGCATTCAAGGTCTCCTGACAAGGGCACTGACTTCAGACAGGGGAAGCTGGGAGACTTTCTGCAGCAGGGGGTCCTGAGCTGAACCTTGATGGGTGTGAAAGTGAGCCCAGGAAAGGCATTCCAGAGAGACCTGCGTGAGCAAAGGGGGTTGTCAACAGCTCATGTTCCTGGGGAAATCAGTATGTGCCCACCGTCAGCACCAGGGGCTCAGCAAGCCATAGGCAAAAACCAAATTCTTGCCCAGAACTCTTTTCTGAACTTAAAAAGTGTAGAGAAGGAAGGAGTATGGATCTGGGTGGCAGAGACTCTGGGTTCTGCCCTGATTATCTCTTCACTGGTAGATACTGGACAAGTCAGTCCTTTCTCTAGCATCAATTTCCTCATCTGGAAAATGAAAATACTATTTTTTCCTTCATGGGCATAGGATAGCCGAGAGCTGTACACACCCAGGGCATTGCTCTGTGGATGAAACTTTTCTGGACTCCTTGCATGGTAGCCTTTTCATTCATGTGCCTGTTGCCCTTGCCCACCCCACTGTGAGCTTTGAGAGAGCAGAGATTGCTGTGTTTTGTTCCACGGGCACCCAGCACCGTGCCTGGTGCACTAGAGGGGTCCTATGAATCTCTCTGACTGAATGCACACACCACTGGAGCCTACAGCTTCAAAACTTACTCTATTTAGCCTCTGGGGGCAGACAGCGTTCTAGAATGCAGTATATACAGATTCTCATCCTGCACCCTAAGGATCACCCCAAACTGCTTGGGCTTCATCTTATCTTTTTTTTTTTTTTGAGTTGGAGTCTCACTCTGTCACCCAGACTACAGTGAGTGCAGTGGCCTGCTGGGCTCCGGCGATCCTTCTGCCTCAGCCTTCCGAGTAGCTGGAGCTACAGGTGCACGCTACCACGCCCAGCTGATTTTTTGATTTACTGTAGAGATGAGGTCTCATCAAGTTGCCCGGCAGGTCTCGAACCCATGGGCTCAAGCAAGGCGCGGGATTACAGGCTGAGCCACCGAGCCCGGCTTCATCTTATCTTTTTGAAGAACCATTCTATGTTTTCTCCCTCCTCCTTCATCGTCAGACTTTGTCAAAGCTGTCTGTCTGCCTGTTTGCCTCTTAAAGCACCCCCAGGCCCAACCAATCCTCTGCCAACAGGAAATCCAGAGGGCACAACATCAAGAAAGTGAAAAGACAACTCACAGAATGAGAGAAAAGTTGTGCAAATCATATATCTCACAAGGAACTTGTTTCTAAATAAATAACTCATACCTCAATATTAAAAAGACAACCAATATAAAAATAGGCAAAATACTTGAATAGACATTTCTCAAAAGATATACAGATGGTCAGTAACATCACTAGTCCTTGGGGAAATGCAAATTAAAACCACAGTGAGATTCCACTTCACATTCACTAGGATGGCTAAAATAATTTTTTAAAAGAGACAGATAATAACTAGTGTTGGTGAGGATGTGGATAAATCAGAACCCTCATACACTGCAGGTAGGATTGTATTAATAAAATGATGCAGCCACTGTGGCAAAGAACTTAGAAGTTCATCAAAAGGTTAAATCAAGTTTCTAAATGATCCAGCAATTCCACTCCTAGGTATATACACCCAAGAGAAACGAAACATATATCTACACACAAAAAAACATTTACACCAGTGTTCACAGGGGCATTATTCATAATACCTCCAAAGTAGAAACAATCAAAATGTCCACCAACTGATGAGTTTTTAAACAAAATGTAGCATATCCATAAAATGGAATAATATTCAACCATAAAAAGAAACTAAGTTCTGATATATGCCCCAACATAGATGAAAAAGCACTTGAAAGTGCTCTGCTAAATGAAAGGTGCCATTTGCAAAAGGCCATTTATAATTGCATTTATATGAAATGTCTAGAATAGGCAAATCTGTAGAGGCAGAAAGTAGATTAGTGGTTGCCAGGGAATATGGGGATTGGGAGAAATGGGGAACGACTGCTAACTGGTTCAGGGCTTCTTTTTGGGTGATGAATATATTCTAAAATTGATTATGGTGATGGTTATACAATTCTGAATATACTAAAAACCACTGAATTGTATGCATTAAGTGGGTGAGTTGTATGACTTTTGAAATATAGCTCAACAACATTGTTATAAAAAAGTTGTTATTTAAAAAATTGTAATAAGACTGGGCACAGTGTCTCATGCCTGTAATCCCAGCGCTTTGGGAGGCCAAGGTGGGAGGACTGCCTAAGCCCAGGTGTTTGAGATCAGCCTAGGCAGCATAGCAAGACTTCATCTCTACAAAAAGTCAAAAAATTAGCTGAGCACGGTAATGTGAATCTTTAGTCCTGGTCACCTGGGAGGCTGAGGTGGGAGGATCACTTAAGCCCAGAAATTTAAGGCTGCAATGAGCTGTAATCATGCCACTGCCCTCCAGCCCAGGGAACGTAATAATACCCTATCTCTTTTTTAAAAAAGTTGTAATAAAATAAGAGATTGAGGTACCATAGATGGCTACATGTGTGTGTTAACTAAAAGTAAACATGTTTTGGGTGAGAACTTAGGGACCCTTCATAAGCTGTAGACACCAATTTTATGGCATCAGTATTGGTAGTACTGTAGTTTGGATGTCTATCTCCTTCATGTCATGTTGAAATTTGATCCCCGGTGTTGGAGGTGGGGTCTAGTGGGAGGTGTCTGGGTCATGGCTGGAGCTCCATCATGAAGAGATAATGCTTTCCTTGGGTGGAGGCGGGGGACAGTAAGTGAGTTCTCTTTTAGTTCTCACCCTATTAGTTCCCCTGAGAGTCGGCAGTTAAAAAGAGTCTGGTACCACCCCCCCAACTTGCTCCCTCTCTTGCCACGTAATCTCTGCACACACCAGTTCCCCTTCATCTTTGGCCATAAGTGGACAGAGCCTGAAGCCCTCACCAGATGCAGACGCCTAGTCTTGAATTTTCCAGCCATCAGAATCATGGACCAAATATATTCTTTTTCTTTACAAAATGCACAGCCTCGGGTATTCTTTTGTAACAACACGAAACAGACGAAGGCAGTAGTTCTGCTACGTTCTAAAGTTACTTCCTAGTTGCTTTCCACATCATTGAGGTTCCGAGTCCCCATGACCTCTGGACAAGCGAGGCTTATGTAATCAATACTATTGCCTATTGTCCTGGAGGAGCTGGTCCCCTGGGCTAAACACTTCTCTTGGCCTTGGTGGGCCCTGTGGCTTCTGCCCACACAAGCAGACAGCCATTCCAAGGCCATGTGGGATGGTGTGCCTGTGCCAAGTGCTGAAGGCGGAGGCCCACCTCACTAGCTGCCGGCACGGGTCAGTGAACAGGGCAGATGTGTTCCAGTGGAAGGGATGCAAGAGGTAGCATGTGCCACTCAGCCCCAAGGCTGAGGGCTTATATAAGGATGTGTGGGCAGACACCAGCACACAGCTGCATATCTGTTAGGTGGGGCGTTGGGTCTGATGAGTCCCCTTCTCTCCCTCAAAGTCAGTTCTTCCTAATCAGGCAGAGGATCAGATCTGCCACGGGAATTCTCCAAATCACACCCTTGGAACTACAATCGGTCCCCAGGAGCTTGCCCAGAGAGGCGAGGTGGCTTTTCCAAATGGAGTCATCAGAACACCTGGGCTCAGGAAAACATTTGAATATTCTGAATTTATTCAGAATCAGTTGTCTTCGTGAACTGCAAGGTCAGCTGGCAAGGGCACCACTGGAGGCAGGTGGATTCCTATTCCAGCCTGACCTCTTTCTAGCTGGGTGGCCTGGGCAAGTCCCTTCACTTTGCTGAACCCAAATTTCCTCATCTGCACCATGGGGTGATGTTACTTACTTTAATGAGTTGTAGTAAGGATTATATGAAATAATTAAATTGCCGTGTTCTGGGCCTGTTAAATTCACTCATTTTTCATTTTACTCCTCCCTCTCTAAGATTTTTTGTAAACCTTTTGTCTGAGTAAGGCAGAAATAGATGCACCTGAATCAATACATGGTGTTCTCTGCCGAGTGGAAAAATTTACTTTAACGTTTTCTCCAAATGTGCCCTAAGATAATGGCCTGGAGGCACATGCCTATTTCTCCCCCAGACAATTGGAGGAAAAGACCTGCGGTTTGGGACTCAGAAGTGGAAGAAAGGGGTGGTGGGGGGCATGGTAGGGAGAGGCTGGTGGTCGGGGCAGGCCCTGGTGGTTTGGGATGGGGCACTGGGCTCCCTGAGCCTGCCAGGGAGTCAGTTCCCTTCCGGGGACAGAACAGTCTTCACGACATCGGGGCCCCCAGGTCACCCTTCCTTGCCAGGACCCCCATCTTGGGATTCACTCACACCAGCGCCCCTCTCTCCACAGCCCCCCAGAGAAGCCCCTGTCCCACTGGACAGTATCATTTTCTTTCTGGTCTGTCTCTTCCCTGGACTCCAAGCTTCTTAAGGTGGGAACTGAGTAAAACTCACTTCTGTAACCCCAGCGTTCAGAACACTTTAGGTCAAACTTGAGCTGCATCAGAATCCCCTGGGTGAGGGGGAGATGGGGGGGTGCTTATGAAAACATACTACTGGGCCCCATGCTCAGAATTTTTGATATTGCTGGCCTAGGGACCGTACTTTGAAAACCTCTGCAGTATGTGCTCAATAAATGACTGTGGAAGGGCTGAATGAACTAACTGATCACTCGCATGCAGGAGACACTCAGATGGGACTTTGTCCGGGGTCTTTACAGGCGACCCAGCTCCCAGCCTGCCTCTTCTATAAAGCCCTCCCTGACCACGGGGACCCTGGGTATTGGTGCTCTCCCTCACAGGCTCCTCTAGGTCTCGAGGGTCAGGCGTGCATGCCCCATCCCTCACATCCCACGGCCACCCAGAGCGGAGTCTTTCTGGTGAGGAGAAGGTGGTTGGAGTCACTGTGGCATTACTGGTTGAGCCAACGAGGAAAACTCCACAGGGACCGCTCCCACGGCCCCTTTCTCCACCAAATGTGGGTCACCAGGCCCACTGCAGACTGGGAGAGAAGAGAGGGGCAGTATTGGGAGACCATGAAGATTCTGAGAACCCAGGGACCCCCTAATGCCCCAACTGGGAGAATGTTCCCAGAGGGCAGTTTCCTGGTTGACCAAGAATTCAGGTGGCTTGCTTCCCATGCAGGGGTCTCTTTCACTATGAGACTTGGACAGCCCAACCTGGAACAAACGCCCATAGGACAGCTCATTACCACCCACGGCCAGCACATAGGCAAGATGGTAGTCAGTGCTGGTTGGGAGGGGGAAGAGAAAGACACAGCAGTCAGCACCAAGGCCAGGGGCTTGAAGCAGTGGGGATGGAAGAGGCCCAAGCCCCTGAGTCCTCACTCTGCACAACCCCAGGGGGTGCCATTTACCCTGTAGTCTCTGTGGTGAAAACCTTCTGGAGTTGTGCAGTGCACAGCCTCTGCAATTTTATGCACTTTTTTGGTTTTGCCAAGCCTTCTGAGAAATTCTCTCATCTGTTATTCCTTGAGGACCTACTGTATACTCTGTATGGAGCGAGACACTAGGGCCGTGAGGTGGCCAAAGACGGCCTGCCAAAGTGCTCGAAAGAGGGCATGGCCAGGCGCTGTGGAGCCAGGGGGCACTGGCTGCACTCTGCCCAGCGAGATCAGGGAGCTGGCATGGGGGGGGGCAGCTGGCTCCCTATGGGTCAGTTAATCCAGTCAGGTTGGAGCCCATCAAGCAGTGGCAGCTGAATCTGCAGTCTCAGTGTCTGGGGCTGGCTGGTTTCTTGCTTTCCAGGGAGACCTAGAGCTGCGAACTCTGGGGCCAGTGGGTCTTGTGGGCTGTGGCTGCTGCCGTCCCTTGCCATGGTATAGGGTTTGCTGAATCAGGGATGGGTCTTGGCCCTGCTCGTGGGCAGGGGGAGCCAGGCAGACAAGGAAAGAGGCAGAGGCAGCCAAGACACACAGAGGCAGCTCCAGGATGTCTGCCAAGGAACTCAGCCTGCCTCACGTCGCTTAGTTCTTGGGCTTGGGGATATACAACTCCCCTGGTTGCCCAGCTGATGAGCAGTCTTTTCCAGGAAGCCCCTGGGGCCCTCTCCGACCCTGGGTGGCCTCTTCCTTTGGACTATTGGGGACACTGGAGAGTTGGCCTCCACCTTCCAACAGCTCTGTGTGGGCAGTCACACAGCTGCTTCCCAATCGCTCTCCATGGGCGAGTGCCAACTTTTGCAAAAACTGACTTTTGCAAGAGTTCTGACTTTTGCAAGAGTCCCGAAAGCTCAAAAGGCTGGCCCAGGCAGCTCTGGGAGCAACTCCTAGCTTCCACCTGGGCCTAGGATGGGGGACTTCACACTCTGGGACTCACTCTACACTTTTTTGTCACATCACAACTGACTGCACACACTGGTCTGCTTGTTTGTCACTCACCACCTGGGGGCCACCTATTGCGCCTTTCTGTGCCTCTAGCACTTAGCCCAGGGCCTGGCACCCAGTAGGTGCTCAATTAATATTTGTGGCTTGAATGATTTAACAATCAGATTCTGAGCCTGAGGATGGGGAGTAGTTGTGAGGTGTAGCTGTTCTCCTGGGGAGCTAGCTGGGGCCCTCCTGCACCCAGTAGAGATGAAATAGTAATGCTGTGAGTGTCTAAACCCTTCTGCGCCTGGTGATATTGTCAGACTTGGCCGAGTCTTCGACTGTTTGATAAACTTAGTGACACAGAGGATTTATGCACAGATGAGTTTAACAAATATGAAACCACAAACAGACTGCTGCACCTCTGGTCAAAGTGGAAGATCAAACACCAGATCTGAGGAGCATCAACATGCAGACTGGTAGGGGGGATACCCATGAAAGGAAGCTTCCGGGGTGCAGGGATTCTGGAAGCTTCCGGGTCAGGGCTTAGCAGCCATTTGGAGGGGTCTGCCCCATCTCCATTAGCCAGAGGTGTCAGGGCAGGGCAGCCGTGGCCATTGGCAGTTGTGCGGTCTCAACTTGGGTCTTCCTCATCTACTTCTCTGGCCATTCCCCACCCAGATCTCCTGTTTTCTTTCTGCTCAGGACATAAACTTAATCTTTTTGCCTGGAAAGTCCCTTCCCGCCAACTAGTGAAATTCAAGTTCCTACAGGAAGATCTAACACCACTTCCAGGTGGAATTAACATCCCCTCCTCTGTTCCCTTGACTCTCTGCAGCACAGGTGACAGGACGGAACTAGCATACAATGGTGTGTACTTTCCCTTAGTGGTCCAAGGGGGTGGATGGGGGGGCTCAACCCCATCGTCTCCATCATGTCTCCCCACATGCTAATGTTCCCAGTAAAACAAGCACCCTTTCATATGAATAGTCCACATTTCCCAGCCAGGCAAAATAAGTAACAGCTTCTGTAAAGACTTTTCCAGTCCTTTCTGGACCTGAAATATACAACCTAAGTCAAAAGCTGGGCACTTGCTATGCAAATAAAAGCTTTCAGGGAAGTCCCCTGGTTCCCACTTCCCACCCCATGACTGCCCTGCTAGAAACCCCAGACCTCTCCTTGGGCCTGAGATCCGCCTTCCCTAACAGAGAGAAGCCGAAGAAGCACATCTCAGCACCCAGCAAGTGCCTGGCATGGGCACAACTGCAGTAACCAGGACTCAAATGCAGAGACATGCCCAGGAGGCAAGGCCGGGAATCGAGCCTGTGGATGTGTGTATGCAGGGCAGGACCCGTAGAAGGCTACCATGCTTCCACTTTGCAGATGAGAAAACAGGCCCAGACAGGTGAAAGGACTTCCTTGGGGCCTCGGCATTGACTCTTGCCTGCCCTGAATCCGCTGTGCCCTAGCCTCATCCAGTCCCTCTAGTCTAGCTGCCTCTGGGGTGGCGAGGGCCGTGGCTCCTTGTCAGGGGTTGAGTAACAGCCGGTCACCAGGTTGGCACCAGGCTCCGCTGTCATCTGCTCTCTTCCTCTTAGCTTTCCTCCTCCCTGCTGAGGCGCCCCACCGCACACTTTTCAGCCTCTCATTCTCAGGTTGTTTCTGCAAATCTGAGGCAGCCGTCTGTCCCAGACCCCCAGGCCATTTTCTCACAGGCTTAGGGGTTCAGGAGACCCCACCTGACCCCAGATCCCTTTCCCCACTCCATCCCTAACCTCCCACAGCTGACCTGAGAGGAGAGAGGTCAGAGAATGCCAGTCTCAAATCAGAGTCTAAAAGCTCGGTTACAGTTACCCACATCTTAATTGATGCATTTCTATTTTCTCTGTGGGCGTTTTCCTTTTCTGATAGATGCTTACAAATATTTTACTATTATATTTCATGAAATACTGCCTGGAATCATTATTTAGACATCATAAAAAAAAATCATTACATTTTTAGAACGAAGGCCGAAAAGTGCCTCCGAAAGAGAACACAGAGAGCTCAGGCCCACAGAAGCCAACCCACACATCGGCACACGTACGGGCAAGTTTGTTCCGACAGAAAACAGAAGGTTATCACCACACCACTTTGCAAAATAAAAGTGAATGAATAATTTATACAGCTTTTTACAAACATCTAGATTTTCGAATCATTCTAGAAAATCCTGGTTCAATTACTTGCAGCAACAGTTCCGTGATGAACCAGTACAGAAATGGTTCCCAATAAATAAAATTTCCAATTCCCCATGAGCTTGCATTCCACAGAAATGCATCATCAACGCTAACATCTTAAAACACACACCTCCCAGAACCTGCAAAGCTGCCGCTCTCACCGGCTGAAGGCAGGTGTGTGATAAGACCGTGAACCCTCGCCTTTGAAAAGCCTCTTGTCTGAGTAGCCTAAACCCTCTCCCCCACCCCACCCCCGCCAAAAGGGGGCCATAGGAATGTGCAGATGATAACATTTCCCATTTTATTTTGGCAAGGACTTTGTCATACTGCACTCTCTGCCTCTGGGAGGTGTCGATTTCTTCGGACTCCCTAGAGACTCAAGGGGCACTCTCCAGCAGGCCAGGGGTCGCCGGGGTGGGAGGGAGGGTCCCACACATGATCTGTACCCTGACTACTTACCAATGGGCTGGTGTGACATCTGGCTGAGTCCCTCGACAGCTCCACTGTGTGCTGGGCTGACCCTTCTCACTCAGGTTTCCAACCTGTGGATAGCCTGACTTTGGTTTTGACTTCTGGCTTCTCAGAAGGCGAGGGCCGTGCCAGGGGCTTAGGCAGTTGGGCCGCCTCCTTCCCGCCTGCACGTCGGCTCCTGGCCACAGGGACTGAACCAGGAATGCTGACTGATGCTTGGTTAGAGAGTGCACTGGGGGGGGGGAGAG
>NW_007250579.1:107846-114639 GCF_000164805.1 Carlito syrichta
GAGAGAGAGAGAGAGAGAGAGAGAGAGAGAGAGAGAGCTCTGGCCTGATACTTCCTGGTTGGGGAGGAAACCTCACTGGTGATAATTAGTGGCTCAGACACAAGTCTCTTTGCTACAGGAACTGAGGCGGGACGACCAGTAGAACCCAGGATGCATAAAATGAATAAATGTCATCCTACACGCACGCACACGTGGAAGAAAGGCGGAGAGAGAGGTGTTTACTCTTCGGGATACAAAGCCAAACATAATGGCTGCAGAAAGTGGCAATTTATCAATTTCTGCGGGGGAAATTTATTGCAATCACCATGGCTGTCGTTAGCTTAGTGATAATTCTCTCAAGCATTTTCTGCCGACACAGGCGTCATCGTCATCTTGACTTGCTAGTCAGTGCCCGTGGTGGGGAGACAGACAGACAGACAGACAGACCCATACACAGAGGACAGCACTGTCACAGGGTGCAACACAGATAGAAGCAGAAGAAGACACAGGCATGTTTCTGCTGCCCTCAGATGACTTCTTGGTTGACCCTGGAGGCCACACCGACAGCCCAAAGGAAGGCAGAGTTTTAGAGGCCTATGTATTGTTGAAGTAAATTATGTCAAGTTCATTCTTAGGGACAAGTATATTCCATTTCAACTTGTTTGGAAACAAGTGATCTTAGAATGCAGCAGCTCTAGGTAACCCTGGGCATCCCACAGCCAGAACCCACACCGCCAGGTTCTGGACCGGGTCGCTCTATTATCACCAACCACCAGAGCAGGGCTTCACTCTTCTCTGACCGCTGTGGCCCTGTGTGTCTTGTCTCTCCTCAAGAGTGAAACGTCAATTTATCAATTTCTGCAGGGGAAATTTATTGCAATCACCATGGCTACCGTTAGCTGCCCCTGAATTCAGAGCAGAGCCGGATTCTTGAATCTCCCCAGAGTACAGCACAAGCCGGTACACAGAGACTGACTTCCCACTACCCCTCTTTCCAGTCTGCACCCAAGTCCCACCATGGCCAATGCCACCTCAAGTCTTAACAGCCTCCCAGCCCATCCAAATCCCCCTTACTTGAAGATCTGGCCCAAACCCTTGGGCACTTAAGGCACTGCCAGCCCCTCCTGCCCCCTCAGCCCCTTCAACGGTCTCTACCCCCTCTGAATTCAGGGGCAGCTGAGCTCGATGGTGAATCTAGCTGGTTCAGCCACGTGCTAACAGTGTGACCTTGGGTCGGTTGCTTTCCCTCTCTGTTCTGATGCTTGAGTGCAACAGGAAAGTAGAACCCCTAAACACACATCTTCCTTAGAACTGTTGTTGTGTACACATTTTCTTGCTCTGCTGTGGGCCACGCACGGCACGTGCCCCTGACTTCTTCACCATTTGCTCTGCTATGATCACTCAGCAGTGTCAGCTGAGGGCCAGTAACTGAGTGCCTCCCACGCCTGCGTATTCACACAGCTCCTCACATTGTGCTCTGCTCACTGTGAGGCCGGCAGATACTTCCTGGACCCAGAGGGCTCAGATAGTGCTTTTTGGTAGAGGCGGATCTCACTCTGTCGCCTAGACTGAAGTGCAGCAGCACAATCATGCCTCACTGTACTTTTGAACTCCTCACTGTACTCTTGAACTCCTGGGCTCAAGAGATCCTCCTATCTCAGCCTCCCAAGTAGTTGGAACCATGCCTAACTTTTTTTCTTTTTTCTTTTTAGTTGGGGTCTTACTCTGTTGACCAGGCTGGAGTGCGGTGGCACAATCACAACTCACTGCAGCCATGAATTCCTGGGTTGAGGAGTTCCACCCTTCTCATCCTCCCAAATAGCTGGATCTAGAGGCATGCACTATCATACCTGGCTAATTTTTTGTTTTTTTGTAGAGAAGTGAGGTCTCGCTATGTTGCCCAGGTTGGTCTCCGACTCCTGGCCTCAAGCAATGGCCTCTTAAAACGCTGGGATTACAGGCGTGAATCATCACATCTGGCCTAGACAGTGCTTTCAAACACCAGTAAACACCAGAATCATCTGGGGGAGATTAAGCAGGTTTCTGGGCAGTTCCAGGTCCAGAGTTGCTGATTCAGTAGGGAGGAGTTAGGAGGGTTCAGGACTCTGGTTCCTATCAAAGCTGCTGGTGGTCTCTGGATCTCCTTAGAGAAGCTGCACTGTGAGGAAACCACACTTCCAAAGAAAGCAACCCCTCCACACATGAGCGGACAGGACCTTGTGAGCACCCCACAGTTCTTGGAGGGCTCCAGGTCAGCTGTGACATCTGCTCCCCAGGGTTCTCACGGAGACCGTGGCCGCATTCTGAGCTCCCTCAATCTTGAGAACTCCTCTCTCTTCAGTACTCCACACACCCACATGCCCGATGATCAGGAGAGTTGTAGCCAAGGTCACAGGAGGACAAAAAGCAGCCACACCAAAGCTTACCCCAGAAAGCATGAACTTGGAAGGTTCCCATCCTCCAGCCTCCAAGAGGGTGGGGCTTTCCTGGATGAGCCCACCCCTACGCCATCACAATCCTTGGCTCTGGGTCTAGTACTGTCTTGCTTCCTTCTCTTTCAGTCCCCGGCACCACCTCCTTTCCGGCCAGTCTGGAGCCATCTCCAAGGACTAGTCACAAAGGGCCTGGTGTCACTTCCCACAGCTGCTCTGGTCTCACATCCAGGTCAGGGCTGATTCGCTGGACAGGGGTGACTCACCCCCACCCTCACCGCAGCTGATGCACTACTGACCCATGTGCAGGCCTGGCTGGTCACCCAGAAAGCCTCGGCACAGCCCCCTTGGATGTCAACAAACCCACTATAGCAATGCGCGGGCTGGATTTTACTTGGAAGGCCCAGCTCACAGCCTCCTTACCCTCTAGCTGGGCACCCAGAGTGACTTCACCTCCAGAGAGACCCTCACCCCAACCACAGACATGCTGTCACCCTCTCCAGCCCACCAGAAAAATCACAAACCTACCCTCCCCACAGCCTGACAGCGACCCCACAGTGCCAGATGCGTATAGTAACGGGAAGGTTGTTCCATCACAAACCCCAGCACACTGGCTTTGGGGGCCCGACTATCTATAGATGAATTGAGATGGCCCAGTCCACCAAATCAAGCTTAGCAGGCCCATTCGCCAACCCCCAAATCTCTTTACATTTACCTAGGGTTGCCTTTATAATCTTGGGGCTGTATTATTATTATTATTATTATTTGCAGTTTAATCTTCTCACCGAAATCTTCTAGCTCAAGAAGGTTTAAAAATGTGCTGTTTGCTAGAGCCCACCTGGCTCTCACGAGGCGGAAGACAGAGATAGGAGTAAGCTACTGCCTGACTGCGGAACAACTGGTGCTCACCTGTTGCTCATTCGGTCAGGTGACTGTGGGTCTGTATGAGGACAGACTGACTGGGAAGAGTTGAGTATCAGGTAATTCTCCAGTGGCAGTGTTCTTATGTTGCAGAAGCAACCCAACCCTGGTCGATTCAGAGCGGTGTTTATGGAGACCCAGCCACACCTGAGGAGGGAAACATTCTGCTTCTGGGCTAAAGAGACGATGCAGGACTTTATGATCCCTAAGTAGTTGCCCATAGGCCCTGACAGCAGACACAGAAGTGGATACCTTAGGGGGTGAGGGGGATATCTCTGATTTTGTATCCTGGCTCACATAAGCTACAGGTCCTGGGCCTCATTGACACCATTTTCTCACTTGTTTTCAGAAATATGTGGAGGGTATGGGTGGTAAATGACAGCAACATTCATCCTCCCAGAAGTGGAACTCAGCACAAGGTTAGTACTCAGAAAAAGGTTGTTGAATCAATAAATGACGAGGCAGAATTTGGACAGGCATATGGTCAGTGGTTAAGAATCTCAGAGCCAGGCTCGGTGGCTCAGCCTGTAATTCCACGCCTTAGGGAGGCTGAGGTGAGTGGATTGCCTGAGCCCGCGGGTTCGAGACCCGCCGGGGCAGCGAGACCTCATCTCTACAATAAATCAAAAAATCAGCCGGGCGTGGTAGCGCATGCTTGTAATTCCGGCTACTTGGAAGGCTGAGGCGGAAGGATCCCCGGAGCCCAGCAGGTCGAGGCTGCGGTGGCCCGGAGCGGCCACTGCACTCCAGTCTGCGTGACAGAGTGAGACTCCAACTCAAAAAAAAAAAAACGAATCTCAGGTTTGGGGTGGAATGTCCTTGGGAAAGCCACATGGTTGGGAAGATAACACTATCTACCTGGAGATACCAGTGACCTCATGCCTATAAAGTGCTTGGCCCGGGGTCCTGGCACCTGGGAAGAGGAATGTTCAGTGGTAAGGACTGTCACTGCAAGTGTGATGTGGCGGTGCATGGCATACCAAGGCTGGGAAGGGCTGACGGGTTGGAGCACACAGAGGCCTGGAACCCCTGGGAGGCTGTGTTGGACAGGTGGGTGGGCCTAGCTGCTGGGACAGATGGGAGGAAGGGAGACTTCTGCAGCCAATGTTTGAGTACCACCCCCATCCCTTGCCATTTGGGAAGGGGTTGGCAGGGACAGGGTAGAAGTGAAAAAGAGGTACACGCTCCTCCAACCCCCAGGAGCTCAGAGAGGAGTCAACTTGGCCTTCGGCTTGAATAACTCCTTAAACTGGCAAAAGTCCTCATTTTAAGTCAAGAGGACATTCCTGGTCTAGACACCAGAAAGCAGTTTCATGGAGTGCTGAACTCAGCTCGGGTCTGCCCAGGAAGGAAGACCAGCCAGTGTGCGTGGAGGGGTGAGCAGGAAGGGGTGGATCCAGCCTCAGCTGGAAAGCCAGGAGGTCCCAAGTCCTTGAAGGGCTGTCTCCCTCCCCTGCCCCGGCTTTCCTGACAATCAGCCCAGCCTGCTGAATTCTTCATACTCCGCTGGATAGGGTATGCGGCAGGCAGCACAGCCCACTACTCTAGGCTGAGAAGTAGCAGCCCGGCCCTGAGCCGCAGGGAGCCCTGGGGCTTGGAACCCAAGCCAGCGCTGCCACAGAGCATGGGACTTGGGGGTCACTCTCTGGGCCTCAGTTAACTTCTCTAGGAAATCATGGGGTTCGGTCTAGAAAAGCAACGAGAACGGAAGATACCCAGCTGGTTAACACTCACACCCGAAGGGATGGGAAGGATCCAGTATTTACTGCGCTCCTAAAACTCAGCACTTTATACAATTTACCCTCCAGGCAAGCACTATTATCCTTGTTTAATGGGGACATCCTTTTCAAGCCCTAGGCAAGGATTTACAGGTGCAGAGAGAGGCTCAGAGAGCCCAGAGGGCTTCAAGTCACTCAGTTGAAGAGCCGAGATTCAGACTCAGTCCATCTGATTCCAAAGCCAGCCTCTCTCGCTCAGTCAGCTGCCCTCCCACCCCATGGCTCAGGTGTGCGGCTTTGGACTTAAGTCAGTAACTTTCACTTTTTAACTACCTGAAGCCCTGCCCATGCCTTGGACTCTGATAAGTGGAAGGAGGGAATGGCCATGGGAAAAGGACAAGAAATATGAATGGGAGAGGAATCTACCTGTTTGACATCTCTAGGCTGGAGGGGGCACTTCTGTGGACACAGCTTGACCAGGTCACGTCAAGCAAGGCTGGGACAAGTTGTTCAACCTGCAGGCGGGCAGGTGGCCTGGCCTGAGCTCCCTGCTGCTCTGAGGCCAGCGTTATCCCATGCCAATTCCACACCTTCCTCCAGGGTTGCCCGGCTCAGGCCAGCCCGTGTCCGGGGAGAGCTGGCAGCCGTGGGCAGTATCTTCCTGGCTCTTCCTTGCGTCTTCCTCCCCCACCCCGCCCCCTGGCCTCCAGGCAGCCGGGCAAGGCTGGGGCGGGGGTGGGGCGCCTGACCTTGATCCGGAAGAGAGAGGGCTGGACTGCCCAGTGCGCGCCTCTTCACCATTTACAGTCCCCTCTAGGAAGCCTTCCCCTCCTCCACGGTCGCCCTGGTGCCATCATCTGCCCCCCGCTAAGCTCATTCATCCATCAGACGTTAAGCACCTGCTCTCTGCCAGCCCCTCTGCAGGCCATGGGGGGCAGAGGTAAGCCAGCATCTAGGTCCTCCAGGCGCTGCTGCTGGCTAATTTAATCTGGCTGTGGGTGGCAGGGGACTGAAGGGGCACACTCAGGTGAGACCCCTTTGGTTTTGTGGACATTCTGGCCTCCAGCACTGCATGCCTTAGGCTGCCAGAATCCCCTGAGACACGACCTGTCTCTCCCCACTAGCATGTTCCTCTGTGCTCCCAAGTTAGAAATACCTGGGTTCAGATCCTACTTCTGCAACTTGCTACCCGTGTATCCTTGCAAAATACCTGGGCTCTCTGAGACTGTCTCCCCACTTGTTACAAGAGATAATAGCGGTGGCTTCCTCTTGTAGGGATTAACTGGGATATTGTGTGCTTAGCCCTACACAAAGTGCCTGCCACAGAGAAATGGGCAATACGTGTTTGTTATTAATTATATCACTGCTGCACTCTGATGGTTAGAAATATCTCCTGGGGGGTATTTCTCCCACTGCTGGAGCCTGTCTGAGAGGTGGTCCCGGATACCTGACAGCCCGTTCGGTGCCCTGGGCTCCAGCAGGACTTGCCCGCACGAACCCCGCGGATCGAGCGAGCTTCCTGGCCCCCAAAGACAAATGAGCCGGCGGAGCCTCTCCTTCATCTACCCAGAGTGACCGAAGTTCCAGCCACCCCTCTCCGGGCTGCCTGTCCCCAAAATTTCGAGGAAGTGGGCACGAGAAGGAACTTCGCCAGACGAGAGCTCCGCGGGCAGAGGCGGGCACCGGGCAGGCCAGCCCTCTTCTTCGGGATCAAGGTCGGGCGCCCCGCCCCGCCCCCGCCCC
>NW_007250579.1:115197-124568 GCF_000164805.1 Carlito syrichta
CTCCATCTCCGCCCAGCCCTGAGGCCCGGGCCGGAGGTTCGGAGCCAGCCCCTCCAGTTCCTGATCTGCCGTCCCCCGCCACGCGGTCAGAGTGCGCAGGACTCCGGGACCGCCTCGTAAGCAGGACCAGGAGGGCGTGGAGGCCGCGGTGACCCCTAGGTTGCCCCCTCCCTTAAACCCGAGGGACACCTCAAACCCACGCCCCTTTGATAACGAGGTTGCTGGCCGGCCAGCGTTGCCCAACCGTAAGTGACCTAGGTACTGGTCCAAGAGGTCCTAAGAACATGTGGCCGAGGTGGTTGAATTGCAGCTTGGTTATAATACATCTTAGGGAGAGAGAAGTTAGCAAAAACCATAAATCAACACACGTGAGATTTACCTTGGTTGGGTGGGGGCGAGGGGGGGTGGCTTGCAGGTCCTAGGTGGATTCAAAGGTTTTCTGATTGGCCATCGGTCGTGAGTCAGACTCTAAGGAAATTAGAAATTAGTGAAAATAATAATAATAATAATGCTGATTTAAGATAAGAGGAACTGGGGAAGCCAAAGTTCTCAATGTGTAAATGAAGCCTGTAAATAGCAGACTTCAGAAAGACTAGGTGGTAAGTGCCTTAAAAGGTTCCCAGAATCAGGGAGTCCCACGGAAAAGGATTCTATACAGATGCAAATTTCCCCAAGAGTAAACCTTCTTAAATATTTTCCAGGGTTTGCAAGGTCATAAAATATTTTTGATTTCCTTCTTTATCTGTTATGGGGTATTACGCCAGAGTCAGGTTGGAAAGTAAGCCACATTATACAGGGTTAATAAAAACCTGCCTGATGAGACTTTACGGTGTTTAGGGCACCCTTAGTTAGGAATTCAGCAAGAGAGAAATAAAGGTCAGAGTTTAGTCCTCAGTGGGGTGTAAGGTGAGAATATTTTGTGGGTACCATTCCAGAGGTGTGTGCCTTGGTCCGAAGCCCTTTCTGACCTACGAAAAACACTTACTGTTATTCCCCTCCCTTGACAGGTGAGAAGATGGGAGCTCTTAGGGTTAGGTAGGGCAACAATGTCACTCAGCTTTTAGGAGGCTGAGCAAAAGCTTCCTGATCCCTGAGACTCTTTCTAGAATATTCCTGGGGAGTGGGAGGGCATATTCCATTAGCCCCTGGTGAGAGGCTTCGGGTTATTCTTCGTCTTGTTTTCCAGGAAGCCAGCCTCTGCTGAGGAGAGAAACACCACGGAGGCCAGAGGGCTGGGCCTCAGGGATAAGCCCACAACTGGACCCTAAAGAATATGGTGGGATGAAGAGGCAGAGTTTTGATCTCCCTGTGCAAGGAATGCTGCTGTGAGGGGCCTCTCTTCCACCCTCCCACCCCACTGAGACCCACCCACTAGCACCCTGTGCTTTTGCACCTCCAAATGTTTCCTCCTGCCTAAATGTCCTCCCTCCCCTGCTCGCTGCTCAACCAGGTCCCAAGGCCCAGAGTATTTCCTTCTCCTTCCAGGACCTTCCCGCCCCACTCTGCCCCATTGGAGCGCCTTCTCTCAGCTCCCGTGGCAGTTCTCATGGGTCCTTCATCCATTCCACACCCACAGTGCCCCACAGGGCCAGGCAGTGTTCCCAGTGCAGGGGACATAGGTACCAATGCTGGGGACTGTCCTTAGGATGCCAGGTCTGGTGAGTGACCTCTGCAATGGGTTGTAAGCTTCGGGACGACGAGAACCAATTCCTCACCCCCTTTGGTACCCTAGCATGGTGCCTGCCCACCGTAGCTGGTCTTTGAATATCTGCTCTTGCTGATGGGAATCTCTGAATATCCCTTCTTTAGCACCAACAGGTGGCACAAGGAGATAGAACTTGGAAGATCCTTCCAGCATCCTTAGGCAGCCATTGTGTCTCTTTGTAGGGCTCTCCTTGAGTTGGAGAAAGAGAGAGACAAAGAAATAGACAGATTTGAAGGCAGGGCTGGCAGAGATATACAGAGAATTATCCTAGGTGGGGTGTGAACTTCTGCAAGAGAAAATTGAGGGGTCTGAAAAGATCAGAGAAGAAGAGAGAGGGAGGAAGGGAGAGAGGGAGGTGACAGAGCCCCACCCACATCATTGGCTTTTGAGGCTTAGCCTGTCCCCTGCTCCCTGGACTGGGAGTGTCTGGAGTGTGAGCTTGTCTTACCTGGCATGGAGTCTGGTGCGAGTGAGAGCTCAGTAAATGTTTCCTGAAATTTGAGGGCCAAATTCCCCAACACGGATGCTCTGCGGGGAGGGCGATGCACTGAGCTTTGTGAGCATCTTTCATAGACCAGACGCTGGTTAGTGTCCTCTGCCAAGGGAAGAGATGCAGCCATCCTTTCAAGATGTTTTGAGATTGTGTTACTCCTTGGCTCAAACCTTCCCCTGGCTCCCTGTTCTCTCAGAGCGAAGGTAAAGTCCTTGCGATGGCTGTGAGGCCCAGCATGTTTGGCCAGCTCTCCGATCCTGTCCTCTGTCTCCCTGTGTCTGATCACACTCTTACTCCCACCATGCTGGCTTCTCCCTTTTCCTCAAATAGATTAGGCAGGATTCTGACCCTTGCCGTTCCTTCTGCTGTTCCCAGGCAATCCCACAGTCCCTCCCTTTCTCCTTCAATTCTTTGCTTTAATGTCATTGTCACTGTGAGGCCTATGGTCGTTTCCCACACCTCATGCATGTACCTGCTCTATTTCTTTTTTCTTAGCTTTTATCACCTTTGAACATGGTCTAAAATAGGCTTTTTATGTCTGTTGTTTAGTAATTGTCTTCTCCCACAGAAATGTGAACTCCTCCAGGACAAGGATTTGTACCTGTTTTATTGAATTCTGTGTCCCTAGTCCCTAGTGCAGTGCCAGGCACATAGTAGGTGCTCAGTAAATTTGTTGCATGAATGCACTCACCCTTCCTCACTTCCTTCAGCATCTCTCAAAGCTTCTCCATGGCTACCGCCCACCCTGTACTCCTCTCAGAGCTGGCGTGGCACTCATTCCAAGGAGTAGGGATGTCTGAACCTGGAGTTCCTGGATATTCAAATTATAGAGCCCCTGGATTTCCTTTTTTTTTTAAGACAAGGCTAACTCTTTGACTAAGAAAATACGAGTGTCCAGGAAAAGAATGTAGATTCATCTCCTACTTGGACAGAGAGAGGAGGGATGTTGTTCATTCTCAGCTTCTTGGATTGATCCAGCATTTATAGGCTGGGGCAGATCACATCGATTTCACAAAACACTCAATTAAAACGAGATGACCATGAGCACTGAGTAGGGAGACAAAGTGGTAACGTGTGCTGGGGCCTGGGATTGACACCTACAGATCCCGCTTTCCACAGGACCTTGCGAGCAAATATTGCACAGCATTATATAAGTTGTGGCTGATGGGAGGCTAGGACACCACCCCCATATGCAGCAAATCTCCCTGCATACAGAGTTTGTTCATCTATGTGGCATAAGCTTGCTCTCCTTCCAGTCATCTGCTGAAACATGAGCTCTCCAGTGAGGAAACACTCTGAGCTCTGGGTAATGAGGATCTATGTATCCAGGGGGAGATTTAACTGTGGCCAGCACAAGAGTGGGGAGAAGGTTCTAAAGGCCAATGCAGAAGGCAGCGTGAATAAAGGACCGGTGGGAGGACCGGGCGGGACCAGCCATTTTTCTAAGGGAGCTCCCTGGCATGTAGGAGGGACTTAAACATTTGTGTAAGATCAACTGAGTTGGCTTGTGACTATATCAAGGTGGCCAACCAGAATGCAGAGAAGCTGGCCTAGCACACACAGGGAGCATTTACAGAGCCCAGAAGCAGATTCTTCTTGCCTGTTTGTGATAGTATTGCCTTTCAGTTGGGGAGGATTAGAAATGCACTCACTACTGTTGCAGCCTGGCTGGGTTCTTATACCCACTGCCCTGAAAAGCTAAGACAGACAGCAGCTGTTTCAGTAGAGAAATTCTGAGTTTAATTTTGTAAAATAGCTGGACAACAATGGGAGATATTTCTCAGATCTGCCTACCCAAGAATTTCAGGCTATGGTTTTTAGAGGAATAATCTGGGCCAGGCTCAGTGGCTCAGCCTGTAATCCCAGCGATTTGGGAGGCTGAGGCGAGTGGATTGCCTGAGCCTGCGGGTTCAAGACTCACCCGGGCAACTTGGTGAGATCTCATCTCTACAATAAAACAAAAATTAGCTGGGCGTGGTAGCACGCACCTGTAGTCCCAGCTACTTGGGAGGCTGAGGCGGAAGGATCGCCAGAGCGCAGCAGCTTGAGGCTGCAGTGACCGGGAGCATGCCACTACACTCCAGTCTGGGTGACAGAGTGAGACTCCAACTCAAATAAATAAATAAATAAATAAATAAATAAAGGAATAATTTGGCAGGCAAGGGGCTAGGGAAGGGGCACCGCTAGGGAATTACTGGGGTTGAAGCCACCGGGGTGTCGAAACTGTCTTCGTGCACAGAGCTAGTTTCTGAAAGGGGGTCACAGGACCAGTAGCGTCAACTCCTTCGTATGTGTCCTGGGTCCAGGTTAGGTCACAGGTCCATCAGATTGTAAAGTCTGAAAAACACTTCAAACACCAGCCTTAGGTTTTACAATAGAGAGGCTATCTATAAAGCAAGCCCTGTGCCCATTGGCTACAGACCCCTGAGCAGTGGTCCATTATAGAGATAGCTTAGTAGGAAGGTTTGCAGGAGGTGAGAGTCCCTGGAGATTAAACATTCGGCCTTCAGGGAGCAAACCTCAGAATGCCATCAAGGAGATCTGTGTGATCTTAGGCTCATTGTTTATGGGAAAATATGTTTATCAGTCTCACAAGCGGCTTCCTCCCTCCCCAGGGGTCAGGACATGGAGATAATCAATTGCTCTCTATTGAAGTGAAAGCAAAATTAAAAACAACAGATTTGCTAATTTCTAACCATAGCTGCAACTTTGCAGGGCTTAGGTCTCCTCCCTAATTTTTAGCCTGTGCTCTATATGAATTTTTTCTTTTCTTTCTTTTTTGTAGAGGTGGTATTTTGCTATGTTTCCCCAGGCTGGTCCCAAACTCCTGGGCAATCCTCCTGCCTCAGCCTCCCAAAGTGCTGGGATTATAAGTATGAGCCACCATGCCCAGCACTATATTAATCTTATATAGGGGGTTTCGTCACTAGACAATGGGAGAAGCCTGGGCTTTAGCCCCTTGCTGCTCTATAGGTGGCATGCATGATGGCCCTAGGAGGGTTTTAAAATTGCAGTCAGGCCCAACCCAGACCTCTGAATTAGAATGGTGTTTTAAGAAGACCCCCTAGGAGACTGTATATACATTAAAGTTTGAGAAGCCATGGTCTACAGTACAGCTGAGGAAACTGACAACTTATTGGACACCTGGGTCAAGGCAGATCAACAGAAACCTGTAACTAGACAACACTCACCCTCACCAGGGTGCACTATCATAGCAAATGCTTTGCTTTCTTAAAGATCTTTGGGAGCCAAATAGCCTGATTTAATCTGCTTCTGAATTTCAATCAATATGGAGTAAATGAACTCTGCCCTTCACAGCACTCAGCATCTATCACACAAAGCTCCAAGAAAAAAATATGACTTTCCCATACCTGATCACATTTCCCCTTTTACCGCGGTAGCTAGGACACTCAGGCCCATGTTCATGACTAGATCATGCTTAGTAAGTATATTTAAATTCTATTTTCTTTCCCCAGGTCATGATTTTGCTGTGTTGGGTTTACTATTAGCCTTGATGTTAAGCTTTTCATTGTAAGCTGCCCCAAGCTGCCTTTGGAAAAAGCCAAGTGTGTAAGCCAAGCAAATAAGAAACATCCGTGCAGCAGAGCCTCCTTTTCCTCCTGACTGCCGTCACATTTCACGGTCGTGTCGTATCCTCTGCTGGACTTTTGAGCTGAGAATCAAGGCAGTGGGAGCAGGAGGCCTCCTTGGATTTCTGCTGGGAGTTACTGAGAAAAGAAAGCCCAGCCAGCTGGGGGCCACTTGCAGGGCAGTCATAGGATGCTCACACCACACCACCCCTCCCTGCTTCCTCCTTGCCCCTCAGAGCCCATTTCACCAGATCTGGAGTACAAGGCACTGTCCTCCCTGTCGGGTGACTCTCCAAGCACCGTCTGGGGCAGGAACGGTGGGACAGGGCCCCAGCTGCCATCTCTCTGTGTGCAGCTCCTTCTGTGGCTGGGACCTCTGGGCAGGTGAGTGACTGGAGTTTACTCAGCACGGCAGGGATGGTGGAGACAAGTGTCATTTGAGGTTTAAGGGCAGGCAGGTCACAGGCCAGATTACACTCCAGCCCAGCATAGGAAGGGCGGGAGATTACTGGCCTCACAGTCTGTAAACATGCTGTGACAAGAGGTTGAGCGAAGCCTTCCTTCCAGGACTGGGAACGCCTTTTAACCTGCCCGATTCTCTGTTTCCTTGGTCTTAACCCTCTAGAGGAGGTGAGAGAAGGGAAGTGCCATTTGCTGAAGTCCCACCTGTGGCAAGCTCTGTGCTACTCTGAGATCACTCCCCTTCAACCTCCACTGAGATGCTGCAAAATGAATGGGATCAGTCCCATTTTTCAGACGAGGAAGTAACCGCTGAGTTATTAATAGCACCGTGCAGTGAGGAAATGGCGAGTTCAGGATCTGAATCAGGTCCACCTGACTCCCAGATCTGTCACCACCTTTGCTTTCCTAGGTGGAGGGCTCCTATGGGCAGTGACCTGCACCCTTTTGCTGACCCTCTTGGTGGTGAGGAAGGGGGCAGCTTAGAGTGAGGGCCCAGCAGGGGCAGTTCATGCAGTGTGGTGAGGGAGATGAACTGGGAGACTTTCTCCCTAACACTCCTCACAGTGCACCCTAGTCTGCCTTGGCAAGATCCCACCAGCCGTCTCAGCCTCTTGTTGCATCTACCTGAGTTCTGCGCAGCCTGTATGCAAGTGGGAGGAATGTCAGGAAAGCTGGCAAAAGTCTGGGTCTATCTGACATACTTCCTGATTTCATGGCCATGCACACGAGAGGGCCATCATTCCAGAGTCATCTTTAGACGTTTGCTGGTTACTGCGACATGGAAGAAGCCATGTCCCTGCAAGAAAAGTCTAGGGAGATACTGGCCCAAGACCTCCTTTGTGGGTCGAGGGTCCTGGACCACAGCCAGCTAGGTTTGGGGCCCTCAGAGAAGAGGAAGGGCAAGACCTCGACCTTTGGAGGTGCCCATAGGGTAAAGGAGCATACACAGGCTTTGGAGCTGTGTGAACCCAAGTTCAAGTTCCACCTCTTTATGGAGTCTCCATTTCCTCCACTGCAAAATGGGAGTGTATATACCTCTCGGCCAGTTGTATTAAGTAAGAAGTTGCCAGAAAAGTGCCTGGCACTTAGTAGGTGCTCATTCAAAGGCATCTGAGAGGAAAAGAATGGGTGTTTAGAGAGAGGGAGGCAAACTACTGAAAAAATAGTCCCGAGAGGAAACATTCCTCCAGACAGGCCCTGCTCACCCACCCTTGGAGAAGGTCTTCTTCCTTATCCTTCTTTGTAAACCCACCCCTCCTCCAAAAAGCACTCACCCCCCCCCGCCCCACAGCAAGAAACCCCAGGTGGGCAATAGATGCCAGCGGCCCCTCCGCCCTCTACTCCTGGTCCCGCATGAACCGTGGGGTACTGTGTGCACCCTGGCCTGGGAATCAGGAAACCTGGCCACGCCCCGTCTCTGTGGCTGGCCTACTCATAAAATCTCTTCTTGCTGGGTCTCCCACTCCTGCCAGCTGAGGTGTCTGAGATCTTGGGGTCTGAAACTCCCTCTATGGCTTTGGGAGTTGCTGGGAACAGGGCTGGGGACCCTGAAAGGCACTGGGGCTGGGAAGGGAGGCGGCAGATAACGAGAGGCCTGTTTTGCCTTTGATGAGCTACAAAGTCTTATCACGCTGGCAGGAGGATTTTAAGAGGCATATGTGTCTATGTGATAATCATAGCTAACATGTTTTTGAGGGCTTGCGACATTCCAAGTGCTGTTCTAAGCATTTTAACTCATGTAGTCCTCATAATACATTTTCCTCAATTCCAAACTGGGAATTGGAGGCATGCGATGAAGTCACTTGCCTGGAGTGACAGAGCTCCGAAAGTGGTAGAACCGGCATTCAAACCCACGAGTCTGTTTCAGTGTCTAGTCCCTACTCCTGCTTCCCTGTAGTCTAGATATCCTTATTCATTTTTGAAGAGTCTCTCTCCTGGTAGCCATAGGGGTGGAGATGCCAGGATGGGGTGGGCTTAATTCCGCTCGCAGGGGGAGTCTCAGGGCTGTCTACACTGGGGACACAGTAAATCTTGTGTGTTGGGAACCTGTTGCCCAGGCCCAGGGGCTGCATATTTAATCAAAGTGTTCAAACAACTGCCCGCAGCGGGTCTCTGACTGGGAGTGAAAAATCTGCAGAAAGGGAGTTGAGCCAAGGTCCTGTCTTTTGTCTGCCAAAACCAAGAAGGGAAGCGTAAGACTCACGGCCCACCTACTGGCTTAGACATCTAGGAAAAACTAGGCTTTTGAAGTCGCAAGGACCTGGGTTTGAGTCTTGAACCTCAGTTTTCTTACCTGTAAAATTGGAATGGTAAACCAAGTGCAGATGGTACAATGGAAGTCTCCCCTCACCTATGCTCTCTGGGCTCCTTGTCTTTCTCCACCACAATCAATCCCCTGGATTTCAGAAGGGTGGAGCGATGGAAGGAAGATGTGAGGCACCTGGGTACATTCTGTCTCTCAGTTCCGGTTCTGCCGGAGGGCTTGATTTGGGTGATAGCAAGGCTGTTTTCCCTCAGCTCTCCCATTCAGCTTCACACTCTTTTTCTTCCTTCCTTTCTTTTTTTTTGCGAGTTGGAGTCTCACTCTGTCACCCAGCCTGGAGTGCAGTGGCACACTAATGGCCACGCCAATGTCAACTTGCTGGGCTCCAGTGATCTTTCTGCCTTAGTCTTCTAAGTAGCTGGAGCTACAAGCACGTGCTACCATGCCCGGCTAATTTTTTTTTTTGAATTGGATTCTCACTCTGTCACCCAGACTGGAGTGCACAGACTGGAGTGCAGTGGCCACTCCCGGCCACCACAGCGTCGACCTGCTGGGCTCCTGCGACCCTACCGCCTCAGCCTTCCAAGTAGCTGGAACTACTGGCGCGCACTACCACGCCCGGCTCATTTTGATTTATTGTAGAGATGAGGTCTCGCCAAGTTGCCCAGGCGGGTCTCGAACCCGCGGGCTCAGGCGATCCACTCACTCAGCCTCCCAAAGTGCGGGATTACAGGCTGAGCCACTGAGCCCGGCTCCGGCTAATTTTTGATTTATTGTAGAGACAAGGTCTCGCCAAGTTGCCCAGGCGGGACTCGAACCCACGGGCTCAGGCAATCCACTCACCTCAGCCTCCCAAAG
>NW_007250579.1:124978-137425 GCF_000164805.1 Carlito syrichta
TCTGCCTCAGCCTTCCAAGTAACTGGAACCACAGGCATGTGCCACCACACCTACCTAATTGTTTGATTTATTGTAGCGATGAGGTCTTGCCAAGTTGCCCAGGCTGATCTCAAACCCGTGGCCTCAGGCAATCCTCTCACCTCGGCCTCCCAAAGTGCTGGGATTATAGGTGTAAGCCACCGTGCCCAGCCAAGATTTTTAAAAAATTGATATATCATAGTTGTACATATTTGGGGGTATGTGTGGTATTTTGATACATGCATATAATGTGCAATGATCAAGTCAGGGTAATTGGGATATCTATCACCTCAAACACCCATCTTCTTTTAAATGTTAGGAACACTAATTTTTCTCTTCTAGCTATTTTGTAATATATAATAACTTATTGTTAACTATAATTTCCCTACTGTACTACCAAATAGGAAGATTTTTTTTTTTTTTTTTTGCATTGGGGTCTCACTCTGTTGCCCAGGCTGCAGTGCAATGGCACGATCACGGCTCATGGCTCACTGCAGCCTCGACCTCCTGGGCTCAATGATCCTTTCTCCTCAGCCTCCCATGTAACTGGGACTACAGGCATGTGCCAACACACCTGACTAATTTTTTTATTTCTTGCAAAGACAAGGTCTTACTATGTTGCCCAGGTTGGTCTTGAACTCCTGGGCTCAAGCAACTCCCCCTCTTTGGCCTCCCAGAGTGCTGGGATTACATGTGCTAGCCACCACACCCAGCCCCAGTTAGGAAAATTTTAGTCTGGTTAAATTGGAACTGCTGAAGAGTGGAGAGGATTAGAGATGCCAGTTCCCTACCCTCCGCAACTAGCAGGAAGTTCTGATGGCAGTCACCAAAGGCAGTGGGGTCAGAGTGGGTTTCAAAGACAGCACGGGGCAGCCCTGGGGAGACATTTTCTGCTGGGGATGGGTGAGGGGCTTTGGATGCCTTCTTGTCATGAAGCCCAGGAGGCCACAACTCTGCTGCACGTACCCCTTCCTGGAATGCAATAATTGCCAAGACACACTCGGAATATAGAGTGTATGCAGATCTATGCAAATAGCATGCAAATGTAGCTGGCCTTAGGCTGGGTGCCCTGGGATGGCAGCTGGTTGGGGATGGGGTGCCCCCCTTCTTTTCACTTCTGACTTTGCCGTAAGCCTCTGAGGCCCTTAAAGGGAGAGGCTCGCCACCTCCCCTCCACACAGTCCTTTTTCTCAGAGGGCTTTAGCAGGAGAGAGGAAAAGAAAGGTGGGTGGTGCGACAGCGCAGGGAGGTCTCACCATGCAGGAAGGCATCCTGGGCCCCAAGGAGACACAAGGGAAGAAGATTCCAGGCACATGCATGGGCTTTGCATAGACCATCTGAGTTGGGACAACGTCCTCGTTCAATAGAACAGTGAGATGTGGCGAACTCCCCTGTCATGGTTAGAGGCAGCAGAATGGGAACACCGTCCAAGGCTGCCTGACACAGATCGTGCCACCCCATCAATCAATGATGCGTCAGTTGTGTGTGTATACAGGTGGACATGGGGTTACCCAGAGCCTTCAGATCCCCTCTAATACCCTCTTATTCCTGCAGTGGGGCCAGGCCCACCTAACATGGCAGCCTGGGGACACATCTCTGTTCTCAGACCTGTGCCAGGCTCAGTAAATGTTTTTCTTAATGCATGACAGCTCATCTTCGAGGCACTTCGAGGTCTGTTTCAGCTACTGGGTATCTTTGTTGCTCTGTTCTTAGGTCAACTTTGACCAGCCCAGACCGCACTTTGGATAGTTGAGGTGGGGTTTTCTTTTTTTTTTTCAAGTCGGAGTCTCACTCTGTCACCCAGACTGGAGTGCAGTGGCCGCTCCCGGCCACCGCAGCCTCGACCTGCTGGGCTCCGGTGATCCTTCCGCCTCAACCTTCCAAGTAGCTGGAACTACAGGCACACGCTACTATTCCCGGATAATTTTTTTGATTTATTGTACAGATGAGGTCTCGCCAAGTTGCCCAGGCGGGTCTCGAACCGGTGGAGTTTTCTTGTTGCAAGCAATGGAGTGTTCTCTTAGATAGTCATCTGGGAAAGAAGCTGATCCTTCATGGGAGATTAGGGAGCCTTAGACTTGGGAAGAGAAGTCCCCTTTGGGCCTGGAGAGGGTTGGCCTGAATGCTCAGGTGTGGAGGGGACGAGAATTTCTGCTGGTGGGGTTTGGGCGGCAATCTTCCTCCTTCTCCCTCCCACCCCATTCCTATTTCAGTTCCAGTGAATCAAGTGGACACAGGCATGGATTGGGTGGAGTGCTGAGTGCGAAGAGTATTGGTCTTGGGTTAAGTCCAAGGTTTGAGGGTATTTTGCTTAAGCTCATAGCTGGGCCCAGTTATGCTGTGGGCAGTCAGGTCCAAAGCTGGCAGGGACATCTGTGGTCCCACTGGAGAGGGCTCATCTCATGTGGTCACCAGCATTAAGGTGACATCAACTTGGTGGCCAGATCAGAGGCTGATGGAAGGGCTCCTCCCTCGGGAGCCAGTGGAGACAGTTTTCTGAGGAACACTCAGAAATCATGGTGGCGAGGTTGGGATGTGATGGGCACGCATACTTTGAAAGGCAATACATTTCTGGATAGATGGAGATAGGGGCTTGCGTTATAATGATTTCAGCCTAAGAAGCAAGAGTGCCCTCTTTTGGGGGGGGTCACAGGCTAGTGGGCTCAGAGACCCACATATCCCAGCCTTGCTCTGACTCAGAGACCAGCCAGGCAGAGTGTGACGGGACAATACCTGCTGAGGCCAGGGTGGTAGTGAGAGAGGAATGGCCAGAGCGGGCGGGAGGCTGAAGAACCCAGTGGCTGTGCATCCAGGCCCCTCACCCAGGCTCCTCTTACAGCCGACCTCTGAGTGCAGAGATTCCTTCCCATTCCAAGCAGCAGGTGCTTGGAAGTGCAACTGGATCCCAAGTGTGATGAGGCACAAGTTTTCACTTCCCCAGGCTATCATACTGGGACCACGCCCAATTACAGGCAAAATTAGATGCCAAACCCCATAGCAGAGGCCCGAGTTCTTGGCAGAGGGCAAACAAGAGCTGAGGCAGCATAGAGAGTGGGCTGTGGGGTGGGACCGGGCCTCTTGTCCATCCAGGGTAGAGACTGGGGCGGCTGAGCACTTAGTCGGGGATGGAGCCCGGTCTGTTTCCCTGGGACCATTCGTGAAGTGAGTGGCTGGTGAAAAATTAACCACAGGTCCCGGTAATGCCTCTCCTCAGGCGCTCACGTAGCATGATGTGGACCGGGGTGCTGGACTTGAGGTGGCCGGGGCTTGCCTGCCTTTTGGAATATGAGCGTGAGGAGAAAAACAAGGAGCTGCCTGCCCTTCACAGACTTCCCCAAGAGTGGGTTTGGGCAGTGAGCCTGAGGATTGGGGTGCATCTTGTGTATACCCCACTTAGGTCTCGGACCCAGAAAGCCATCTTTTAAATTTTGTGTTGTTCTGTTTTGAGACGGGGCCTCACTGTATTGCCCAGGCTAGTCTTGAACTCCTTGTGCTGGGATTACAGGTGTGAGCCACTGCCCCCAGCCCAGAAAGGCATCTTTGACTCTCACTCTGTAGTTTTTTGCCCTTCTACCCTGTGGGCTTCCCACTGCTCTGAAGATGGATCCCGTACCCCTTTGGGGGTGCAGAGAACAGTACTCCAAAGTGTGGTGCTTTGGCATGCTGAACACTTTGAATTAAAAGAAATTGGAAGGCCTTAGAAGCTGCCTCAGAACCAAGAATGTTCTACCTTCTCTTGTCTCTCCCCCTACCTCCCCAAGCATAGGGCGGACTCGTATCTAAAATATTTTTATTTTACTAAGGAAACCTCTTTCCAGAAGAAATGCAATTGTTTTAAAACTTCCTCCCTAGGAATCTCATCAAATAACCAGGAAAGATCAACCACCCACCGGAGAAGAAAAAAGACTAAAACGCATGTCCAGACATGCCCTCTTCTGAAGGCAGCTTTGAGAGATTACCTGGGAGACTATATAAATAACGAGACAACCTTTGTTCACAGCACAGTTTCACCCCTTGCCTTCCCTTAACTTGTGGTCCCATTCAGTTTCCTAAGAGGATATTTACAAGAAAATGTCTGCTTCCTGGGTCCATTCGATTCTCCCTCAAAATGATTTACTACCCCTCAGAATGACCTACCCCCATCTCCCTCTGCCCTATGAAGAGGGTGCTGCTTCGGCTTCAGTCATCTGGCTCTTCTTTGAGTCTCATGTTTTGTATGGCTACTTTGTTTGTGTATGTTAATCAATTTGTACACCTTCGTCTCCTCTCAATCTGCCTAGGGTCCATTTATTTCCAGCAAACCTTCAGAGGACAGTGTGAAAGCTTTCCCTCTACCTCTGCACCCCAATCAACCCCCAAAGGCTCTTTCTTGAGGCAATTCTTGCCTTAAACACTCCTGAGCAGAGGTCTCCTGTGTGAGCAGAAGTCAGAGTGAGCTAGAGTGAGGGGCCAGAAGAATAAGTGCTCCCTCTGACTGACATTGATCCTCCACACCTGTGAACTGGCTATCCTGCTCCCTGTGGGAGCATTCCCCAGGCATCAACGCTAACGTCTTCAGTGCCCGTCTAGGAAGACCCTGTATGTGCCCATTTCTCAGTTGAGAACACTCATCCTCCATTGGTGAGAATCAAAGGCAGCTGTGTGGTGGATGGTGCTTTATGAACAGTCAAGCTCAGTGCAGTGTTGGGTGCAAGTCCAGCCTCAGCTCCCTTGTTGCTGCAGGAGCCGACAGCGCTTAATCACAGAGTTTCTCCCAGGGTCAAGATCTCTCCTTCCAGTTGGCAGATATTCACATCTGACAGTCTTTGTTGGGTAGCTTGTTTGTTAAATGGGTATAAGGCAACGACTTGCAAGTTTTTCTACTTTGCTCACCTAACCCCACAGAATCAAACGTAGGTTATACACCCATAATTGAAATAAAGATGTTATGAGACAACACTTATCCTTATGACATGTGATAAGATCTGAGGTTTTAAAATTTTATTTTATTGCATCTCATTCTTTTTCATTAAAGGAAGAGCTTGTCATCTCAACCCTCTAATAAAGTTGCAAACCAACGTTTGCAGACACTGGTTGCTGGTGTCATGTGTTGGATGTGGTGGTGGGTTGGTTGTAGCCTTTAGGACTTCATAAACTTGAGCCCATGAAAGAGACAAGCACGGGTGGAAGGGTGTACCGGCCACACATCCTATCTGAGCATGTACCCTGAGGGCATGGCTGGGGTCAGAAGTATCCTCTCTGTACCCTGCAAAGCCATTCCTAAAAGACCTGGGTGCCTTTGATTTGGTCACCCCTTCTGTTCTTAGTTCCTCCTCTGAACTCGGAGAGAGCTGTGGCCAATCACATCCATGGGCCTTTCTAGCCTGGACATTCTTGAACTTGAACTTGACTTCCTTCTCCCTTAAGCTTCCCCACTTTTCTTTCTTTCTTTTTTTTTTTTTGAGTTGGAGTCTCACTCTGTCGCCCAGACTGGAGTGCAGTGGCCGCTCCCGGCCACCGCAGCCTCAACCTGCCAGGCTTCGGCAATCCTTCCGCCTCAGCCTTCCAAGTAGCTGGAACCACAGGCGCGCACTTCCACGCCTGGCTAATTTTTGATTTTTATTATAGAGATGAAGTCTCGCCAAGGTGCCCAAGTGAGTCTCAAACCCGCAGGCTCAGGCAATCAACTCACCTCAGCCTCCCAAACCGCGGGATTACAGGCTGAGCCACTGAGCCCGGCTGGAGCTGCTTTCAAGAAACTGTAACATGGATCATTCTGCTAGGCATTTCAAGCCGCATGTGCCAATTATGCTCCAATATTCCCAGGCATCAGTGAGATGCTGTTTTAACTACCTTGTTGTTGGCATGCTTTTGAGGCTGGGAAAAGGGAGCAGGTTGTGTCTGTGCCAGGGACCTGGGGCATGGAGACTGAGCCTTGGGAGCCCCAGTGATGGCTGGGAGCACCTCGAAAGCCATCCAAGAAAAATCCCCTTCCTTTGTTATTTCTCTTCCTCATTCCATGTCAGATGCCTACACTCCTACCCAGGGTCCCACTTAGCACCTGAAAGCCTGTACTGTCCTGTCTTCTTAGGCTCAGGCTCTAACTCCCAGGGTGGGTGTCTCTACCCGAAGTCCTACTAAGAGCACAGCCTGGGCGTGTGTGCGTGCACACATGCAGTTTACTTAGAAACGGAAGGAGCATAGTGAGGGGCTGGGGGAGTGAGATGGAGAAGGTGGGGAAGTCAAGCCACGGGTGTGTTGTTGAGCTGATCTCTGCCGGGGAGTGTGCACACTTCTGCCTCTGCAAAGCGCACCCCACACACCTGGCCCATGGCTGAGGGCTGCTGCAAGAGTCCTTGACTATCCTGAGCGCTGTATGCCTGTATACAGATGGACTCTTCAGGAGACCCACGCACAGTATTGAAGAAGCCCTGAGACTGCAGAGGGAGTGAAGGCCTGCAGGGGCACAGCAGGCACACCTGTGGACAGAGGGTGGCTGAGGGGCGTGAGATGGAGTGGGAGAGGCATCAAGAGAAGACCCAGTGAGGCCACAGAATCCAGACATGACTCACAGGCACTCAGTGAGTTTGGGCACAGTCCCTGTCCTCAAGCACACCATATCCAGATAGGGAAAGAGACCAGATGTGACAAACAACTGAAGAGGCCATAGGACCAGTTTCATAACCACTTGGCAATGGATGAAGATGTCAGAGTTGGTAAGACTTCAAAGGTTCTCTTGTTAACTCTAGCCCAACTTTCTTACTTAAAAATGAGAAAATTGAGGTTTATTTATTTATTTGTTCTACAACCATGTCTATTTTATTGTAGTGAAAAGGGAGAGAGGTTAAGTGACTTCCAAAGGTGTGTTGAGTGATTCACCATCAGGTCCTGAAGGTATCTATGAGTGTGGGCTGGGCAGGGCAGAGATAGGATTGGAAAGACTGGATTCCCATACCACCTCCGATTTATGGTACTGCATGAGGAGTGAGTCCCCCTGATTCTGGACACATATAGGAAGACCTGGGGGATCTTTACTAGAGTCTTTGGCCTAGCCCCTTTATTACTGGGTCTTGATTTGCAAATAAATGCAAAGGCCTCCCTTTAAAGAATAAGCTTTCAAAAGAAACCATCAAGAAAGAGGGGAGACAGCCCATAGAATGGGAAAAAAATATTTGCCAATCGTATATCTGATAAAGACCTAACATCCAGGTCTATAAGGAACCCAAACGTGCTGAAAGGAAAAAACAAACAAACAAAGAGACCCATGAAAAAGTGGCCAAAAGACATGCATAGACACTTCTCAAAAGAAGATATATGGACAGCCAACAAATGCAAGAAAAAAGTGCTCAGACTCATTATCAGAAAAATGCAAATCAAAACCACATTGAGATACCACCTAACACCAGTAAGAATGGCCATCATTAATAAAACAAACAATAGATGCTGGCGAGGATGTGGAGAAAAAGGAATGCTTCTACATTGCTGGTGGGAATGTAAACTAGTGCAACCTCTTGGGAAAACAGTGTAGCAATTTCTAAAAGAACTAGACATTGACCTTCCATATGACCCAGAATCCTTCTACTGGAAGTATACCCAGAGGAACTCAAATCATTCTACAAAAAAGCTACCTGCACACGCATGTTTATTGTAGCACTATTCACAATAGCAAAAACATGGAGCCAACTGTGCTGCTCATCGAAGCTGAATGGGCTACAAAAAATGTGGTACATATACACAATGGAATATTATGCAGTCATAAAGAAGGACAAACATATAGACGGCAACTTGGATGGATTTAGAGTCTATCATACTCAGTGATCTATTCCAGATCAGAGTACCATAGGTTCTCACTCATGAGTGGACTCTGAAAGTTTACCATAATACTATAAGAAGGGGATTGGCAGTAGCAGGATACTGCCGGGGTAGGGAGGTGGGGGTACACAACATCAATAAGGGTACCTGACCTCAAATCAGGCAAAGTGGGGACCAAAGGGAGCCCAAGCTTTACCTGTATGATGACCACTTGTATACCCAATCCTGAATTGTTCCCTACATCTTTAAAATAAAAATAAAAAATAAAGGACAAGCATCCATTCTTGTAGAATTTGGAGTTCTGCAGTAGTATGAGTACTCGTTCACTCACCTGCATTTCTTATTTTGTCTCCTTAATCTTGGGAAATTCATCTTCCCTATCACCAGGTCTCAGTTTCTCATTATATGTAACCTATAGCCTTGCAGGAAAGCATGCTGATTGGTTGAACACGTGGACCAGCTCATAGAACCAGTGGGGGAAGCAGCCTTAGAAATGATAGGATTCAATCTTCTCTATGAAAGGTGGTGAAACTGAGGCACACTGAGACAAAAATATAGATTGCTCTTCAAATGCCCACAAACAAATGAAGGCGGCAGACGCTTAACTAATACTAGGTGACAAGTGTCATTGAAGAGGACACACGCATTAATGACAGAGGTGAAGTGAAATCTGTTCAGGCTGCTTTGGATGGTGGGAGGTGAGCGAGAAACAAATTTGAATTCCCTAGGCTCTTCCACAGAGTTCTGCCACCATCATGTTCCTGTCCTCTCCCTTTCCCTCCCCTGCAATGATCATCAGGTCTGCCCACAACAGACCTGGACTCTACCTGCTTGGAGCAGGACATGGGCCTCTCACAGGATCCAGGGAAGATGAAGGAAAACTGGCAGGAGCCAGGAAACAGGAATCAGGAAAGACAGCTGAGGTCATGGGGCAGGGACAGCCTGGTCAGGACACTGTGACCCTGCTGCTGGGGGCAGGGATGCCACCTAGACCAACAGGACTTCTAAGCTGTTCTGCTTCTAGGTGTCACTCACTGCTGACCCAAATCCTTGGTGGGAGCATCGTTTGCCTGAATTTGGTACATCTGCCTGCCTCCAGTTTCCCAGGCCAAGGAAATCAGGCCAGGGCATTTTAAGCTTCTCTCGAGGAAAGCATGGTCTACGCCTCCCAAGTCTTGCCTAGTGTTTTCATTCCTGAACCATGGGGAGGTGGACCCAAGACTGGGTTCATCCTTCTGTGTGATCTGTACTTTCCTGGCCCTCCTCCTGTGTAGGACGTTGTCCTGACCTCAATAGCTCACAGACATCAGAAAGCAGCTTGAAACTGAGGACTCGAGAGACTCCAGGCCCGCCCAGGCAGCCTCTTTCATTCCAGGAGTGCTGGAAAGGTGAGGACAGCAGCCTCCTCCTAGCATCCCCAGAGAACATCTTAGTGGACATTCTGACCACTTATGCCCCAGGACATCCAAAAGAGGCCATGGCCAAGAAGAGCTTCCTCAGGAGACAATGATGGTGGCTGGTGACCACTATGCCCACAAACTCTGCAGAGATCAACAAAGGATCTCAAGACCATGAGGGGAACTGAACAATAAGTGTAGTCCGCTCCCTCCCTCTCCTTCCGTAGGCTGAACTCATGAAGTAACAATACAAGGAGAAAGAACCCGGGAGAAGCGGCAAGATGGCGACGGGGCAACTCGGTCTCTAAAGCCCTCTGCAAAGGAGATCTGCAGTTGGTCTCTGACTCTTGCCCCGGGGGGGCTGGGGACCCCAACATCGCAACCTGCTCTTCATACGGAGCTCGGCCGTTGCCACCGCTGCGACATCGCAACGGACTGGACAGTTACTGTGGCATAAACAGTCCTGCTGCTGCTGCCACCGCAGCCCCTCCCCCCGCCGCCGCTGCTGTCGCCGCCGCTGCCGCGGCCTCTGTGACGGGTAGCATATCACACCACCAGGGCCCGAGGCGATCCACATCAAACCTCTGCAGGGAAGATCTGCTGGGATGGCTGCCACTTCTCCTGAGTTTGAGACTGTCCTGCCCAGCGTAAGGCTCCTGTTGCCTGCTCAGAGGCAGGCAGCCATCTTGTTCCTGTCCAGCCCCACACCCTCTGGGGTGAGCAGATGAGATAGCACCACCTGCTGGCGATTCAAGGTAACAACACAGAAACGGGAGAAACAAGCTTGATAAAGACATAGACCAAAGTGCAGAACGGAGGGTAATTTGAACTGTCCTTCACAGCAGATCAGGGGCAACTGACCCTAACTGCAAACTAATTTACCAGCTTGAAAAGGAAACTAGAAATCAGACCTGAAAGGACATTGGACTTAAACGAAATGTCTCAGAGTGTGTTTCATTGATTCTATTAGTTTAATGACTTAATTCTATTCCTACTGTATTGTTCCCTTTTTTCTTTTTTCATTTTCCTTTTCTTCTCTCTGCAAACCATATCTTTGTATAATGGAACAGCACACTAACAAGGTGGTTGGTTAGCTTGTATGTTAGCATCACTATATGTTTTATTTTTATTTTTTTGTATGAGAGTTGGTTCGTCTATAGCTGTGGTCTATTGTTTTTATCTGTTTCAGCATAGGCCTCTCTCTCTATTTGTTGGCACACTCATTTGTTTTCCCCCTTACTCCTCTATCTCTCCACTCCTCTCTTCAACCCACTATCTGCTCCATTCTCTCCCCTCTGCTAACCACATTTTATTTCAGGGAGTAAACCTACAGCCCCACTGCATGGACAGATTCCAGGGCAATGGGAAGTGGGTTCCACATTATCCACACACCTGTCAGCAAATACCAGGACCTGCAGACAGATTTTGAATCACAGCTCTCCCCTTAAGTAAATCTCAAAACTGCAAAAAGGACCACCTCCAACCTACAGTACAACTTCAGAATTGAACAAAGTAAGAGGACATACATAAAGAATAGGAGATTGAACAAACAGAAGTAAAACCAATCCCTTTACCCCTGAATAACAGAATTAAAGAAGACAGTGACGTGGAGGGAAGGAAAAAGTAGGGAGGGGGAAAAAACCACACAAATGAAGAAAAACCAAAAGAAGAATATAGGTCTTACACAGACCCCTGGGAAATCAGACACTGAGAAAACAGATCCTGGAACACAAACAATGAAGAGTCCCCAGAATGACTGGTTACATGCAACAAACCCAGACATCAAGACATTAATGGAGAGAATTTAAAAAATTGAGGAGAGACAAGAGGAAAATAGGAAGGAGCTGATGTCAGAAATGACAGCAGTAAAGAATACTGTGATGGAAATGAATAACAGACTAATAAGCATGGAAAGCAGAATCAGCCAAGCGGAAGAAAGAATCTCAGAGCTTGAAGACCAAAACACAGAACTAACCCAAACTGTCAAAAGCATAGAAAAGAAGCTCAAAAAGACAGAACAAAACCTGCAAGAGATGAATGATCACTTCAAGAGACCAAACCTAAGAGTAATTGGGCTTCCTGAAGCAGAAAGAGAAACAGAAGCCACACTGGAACAAATGTTTCATGAAATCATTCAAGAAAACTTCCCTCATCTCATTGAGGATGACAAAATTCAAACACAAGAGATTCAGAGAACCCCTGCAAGACAACAAATGAGAAGACCAACTCCCAGACACATAATAATTTGCCTAAACAAAGTAGCTATGAAAGGAAAAATCCTAAAGGCAGCAAGAGAAAAAGGCCAGACTACCTACCAGGGAAAACCAATTAGAATAGCAGCAGATTTATCCGCAGAAACCCTTCAGGCCAGGAGAGCCTGGAGCCCTATCTTCAAAGTTCTAAAAGAGAAACAATTTCAACCAAGAATATCCTACCCAGCCAAACTAAGCTTCATTAGTGAGGGAGAATTGAAATCTTTTCCAGACATCCAATCCCTAAGAACCTACGCTGCCACCAGACCACCTCTACAAGAAACACTTAAGAAAGTACTGAACACAGAAGAAAAAGAAAAAAGAACAACAGCATTCTTCACAAGAGTACAGGCAAAAGATTAAAAACACACATGAACCAACTCCAAAACCCAAAGAAAGACAACAAACAAACAGGAACAACTCTGTAAGAACCTTATGACAGGGATCAACTCTTGCATTTCAATTATTAGCCTAAATGTGAATGGACTAAATGCACCACTGAAAAGACATAGAATGGCAAAATGGATAAAATATCATCAGGCAACAATCTATTGCCTTCAAGAGACTCACCTCACTAGAAAGGACACCCACAGACTCAAAGTAAGAGGATGGGAAACAAACTTTCAGGCGAATGGAATACAAAAGAAAGGAGGAGTAGCGATCTTAATTTCAGACAAAATACCCTTCAAGCTATTAAAAATCAAAAAAGATACAGAAGGCCACTACATAATGATAAAAGGCTAGAATCCATCAACAAGAAATATCTATCCTAAACATATATGCACCCAACATAGGTGCGCCAACTTTCATAAAGCAACTTCTTGGAAAACTAAAGAAAGATATTGACTCTAACACTATCATAACTGGGGACTTTAATACCCCACTCACAACCCTAGACAAAAAATCAGCAAGGAGATCCGGAACCTCAATGTGACTTTGGACCAAATGGACTTAATTGATACCTACAGAACACTCCATCCAAAGACCAC
>NW_007250579.1:137580-141224 GCF_000164805.1 Carlito syrichta
ACACACATGAGGAAAATGGAAGAAACAGAAATTGACAACCTAACAAGCCACCTAAAGAAGCTGGAAAAGCAAGACCACAAAAACCCTAATTTCAGCAGAAGAATCCGGATCACCAAAATAAAAGCCCAAATCCAGGACATAGAAGACAAAAAGATAATACAAAAAATCAATGAAACAAAAAGCTGGTTCTTCGAAAGGGTAAACAAGATTGATGGTCCGCTAGCTAGACTGACCAAGAAAAAACGAGAAAAAAACCAAATAAGCATAATCAGAAACACAAAAGATGAAGTCACATCTGACCCTGAAGAAATACAAAAGATCATTAGAGACTACTATGTACACTTGTATGGAAACAAACTTGAAAACCAGAAGGAAATGGGGGACTTTCTGACATCACACAACCTACCTAGGTTGGAACAAGAAGAAATTGAGACCCTAAATAGACCAATAACAATCAAGTAAATCGACTACGTAATAAGAAAACTTCCTACAAAAAAAAGTCCTGGTCCAGATGGCTTTCCAGCAGAATTCTACAAGACATTTAAGGAGGAGCTGATACCAATCCTACTGAAGGTATTCCAGGCGATTGAAAAAGATGGAACTCTCCCCAAATCATTTTACAAAGCCAACGTCACATTGATACCCAAGCCAGGTAAAGATCCAACAAAGAAAGAGAACTACAGGCCAATATCTTTGATGAACATAGATGCTAAAATTCTCAACAAGATCCTAGCAAACCGGATTCAGCAATACATCTCAAAAATCATCCACCATGACCAAGTAGGCTTCATTCCTGGCATGCAAGCCTGGCTCAACATTTGTAAAACCATAAATGTAATTAAATACATCAACAGATGTCAAAACAAAAACCACATGATCATATCACTAGATGCAGAAAAAGCTTTTGATAAAATCCAGCACCCCTTCTTGATAAAAACCCTTGAACACCTAGGCATACGGAGAACATACCTCAAAATAGTAAAAGCCATCTATGAGAAACCCACAGTCAGCATACTCCTAAATGGACAAAAAATGGAACCAATTCCCCTGAAAACTGGAACAAGACAAGGATGCCCACTCTCTCCCCTCCTGTTCAACATAGTATTGTAAGTCCTGGCTAAAGCAATCAGAGAAGAGGAGGCAATCAGAGGTATTCAAATAGGAAAAGAGGAAGTCAAGTTATCTCTCTATGCAGATGATATGATGGTATACCTTGAAAACCCAAGAGAATCTGTCAAAGACCTCCTTACAATGATAAAAGCCTTTGGCAAAGTCCCAGGATACAAAATAAATGTACAAAAGACAATCGCATTTCTCTACACCAATAATAAACAAACAGAAACCCAAATAAAAAACACAGTTCCATTCACAATAGCCACACAAAAAATGAAATACCTTGGCATCTTCCTAACCAGAGACGTGAAAGACCTTTATAATGAAAATTACAAAACACTGCTCAAAGAAATCAAAGCCGACATGAACAAGTGGAAAAATATCCCATGCTCATGGATCGGAAGAATCAACATTGTGAAGATGTCCATCTTACCTAAGGCAATCTACAAATTCAATGCAATACCCATTAAATTACCAACAACATTCTTCTCAGACCTAGAAAAAACAACACAGGATTCATATGGAAACACAAACATCCAAGAATAGCCAGAACAATCCTCAGCAAAAAAAACAAAGCAGGTGGTATCACAATACCAGATTTCAAACTTTACTATAAAGCTACAATCATCAAAACAGCTTGGTATTGGTACAGGAACAGGCATATAGATCAATCGAACAGAATTGAGATTCCAGAAGCAAAACCTCAATTTCTCAACCAACTCATCTTCGACAAAGCCCCCACCACCTACCAATGGGGAGAGGAGAACCTATTCAGTAAATGGTGCTGGGAAAACTGGCTGACCACATGCAGAAGATTGAAACAGGACCCCTATCTATCCCCATGCACAAAGGTTAACTCCAAATGGATCAGAGACCTAAATGTAAAACCTCAAACCATAAGAACCTTAGAAAAGGAAGGAAATACTCTCATGGAAATCGGAACTGGCATCCAATTCCTATACAAAACCCGAAACCCACAGGACTTAAGAGAGAAGATAGACAAATGGGACCTTATTAAACCTGACAAGCTTCTGCAAAGCCAAAGAAACCATCAAGAGAGCAGGGAGACAGCCTACAGACTGGGAAAAAGTATTTGCCAACTCTAGGTCTGACAAAGGCTTAACATCCTGGATCTACAAGGAACTGAAACGTACTGAAAAGAAGAAAACAAACAACCCCATTATAAAATGGGCAAAAGACATGAACAGACACTTTCACAAAAAGAAGACATTCAAAGCAGCCAACAAACACATGAAGAAATACTCAACCTCACTAATCATCAGGGAGATGCAAACCAAAACCACACTGAGATACCACCTAACTCCCGTCAGAATGGCAATTATCAACAACTCAAAAAATAACAGCTGCTGGAGAGGGTGTGGCAAAAAGGGAACACTTCTACACTGTTGGTGGGAGTGTAAACTAGTGCAACCTCTGTGGAAAGCAGTGTGGCGATTCCTAAAAGCTCTAAAAATTGATCTTCCATATGACCCTGCAATCCCCCTCCTGGGAATATACCCTGAAGAACACAAATCACTCTATAAAAAGGATACCTGCACATGTATGTTTATCGCAGCGGTGTTCACAATCGCAAGAACCTGGAAACAACCATGCTGTCCATCAAAAGAGGACTGGATTAAAAAAATGTGGTACATATACATGATGGAATACTACGCAGCCATAAAAAAGAACAAAATCATGAATTTCGCTGCAACCTGGATGGAACTAGAGTCTATAATACTGAGTGACCTCTCACAGAAACAAAGATCCGAATATCACATGATCTCACTCACATAATGGACCTTGAACATCCATTGCAATACTATAAGAAAATGACTGATGGTACTGGGAAACTATGGGGGGGAGGGGGATGGAATTAACAGTAGCAAATATCTGTCGGGGGATGAGAAAACACCTCTTATCAACAGGGTGCCTGAATGAAACGTAATTGTACACCTAACCTTAACTGTACCCCACAAAACCATAATAAAAAATACTGATTAACGGGAAAAAAAATAATAACCCCACCATTTAATAAATGTACATTTTGGAAAAAAAAAATATCAGAAAATAACCAGTCTGACTCCATTCAAAACAACTAAGGTATCAAATAGCAAGAGTAACGATTAACCCATTTCTGGCTGACCCTAGATTTCTGCTGGGCCTCCACTAGTCTTAATCGCTGGAAATACAGTCTTATTTAAGGCATTTCACAATCCAGGAAAGCCATCGGTGGGGAAAAGGGAAAAGGCTTTCATCAGGCTCTAGCATATTTCATCAAGCAAGTATTCATTGGTGACTATACTGTAGCTCTGTGGTAGACCTGGAGATAGAGAGTTGAAAGTTGTTTGCTACAGTTTTAAGAGCACCCTCTGACCCAGCCCCAGGCTGCTCTATGCTGCCTGAGAGGTAAGTCCAAGAAGTGAAGGTTTAAGGCCACCTGTCCAGGTCTATGGGTGCTGCTGATGTTGGGGATGAAGGTGCAGAGCAAGAAACTTCATATATTCTGTAGAGGAGTTCTGTGCTACAGT
>NW_007250580.1:0-1980 GCF_000164805.1 Carlito syrichta
GATTCAGAAACTACTTGCAAACCACAATGTTCACTGATTATGGCAGTTTTCCCTGAGTCCCACTCCACACTACCACTCCATATGACGATGCAATGGGCATATGTGTGTACCCCCTGCATCCAAAATACAGTAACAGCAATGAGGATAACAGAGAAAAGTAGAATTAAATTAGACAGACAAAAATTAAAAAATAAAATACCACAGAACCACAGCAGAAACTAAAGTAAAAAGCAATTAAACACACACACACACACACACACACACACACACACACCATCTCAAAACAAACTGGAATAACAACAAAGCAAAACAAAACAAAAACCATTACAAAAACAAAAAACAGGGACACCATACATACATACACGAACCCAACCCAAAAAAGGGAGAAGAAAAGGAGAAAAGCCGGGCTCGGTGGCTCAGCCTGTAATCCTGTGCCTTTGGGAAGCTGAGGTGAGTGGATTGCCTGAGCCCACGGGTTTGAGACCTGCCTGGGCAACTTGGCGAGACCTCATCTCTACAATAAATCAAAAATTAGCAAGGCGTGGTAGTGTGCACCTGTAGTTCCAGCTACTTGGAAGGCTGAGGCAGAAGGATTGCCAGAGCCCAGCCGAGCCACCACACTGCAGTCTGGGTGGCAGAGTGAGACTCCAACTCAAAAAAAAAAAAAAGAAAAGAAAGAAAAAGAGAAAAAAAGAGAGAAAAGAAAAAAGGAATTCAAATTTAGCCTTCACACATGTATTCACACCTACATTGAACTAAAAAAAGTGAAGAACAAAAAAGCAAAAACAAACAAAACCAAAAGAAGAACACTGAATCCTTCATGTACATATTAAACAGAACACACACACAAAAAAAGGAGAAGTGTAAAAAAGAGGATGGGAGGATGCAGATCTAGCCCTCACATACACATTCATGCACAAATGAAAAATATTAAAAAAATTTTAAAAACCTGCCCTCTTGTGGCAGGTTCTGTAATTGTTTCTCTGAGCTGCCCCTTACTGTCTCCTGCAGAACTTCACAAGTCCTCAGCGTCCTTCCCAGGGAAGGAGGAGGGGACAGTGGGGGTGGGTAGGGTCTCAGTTCTCCCTTTCAACTCTAGTAAGGTCAGGGAATACCTTCCAGTGAGAAGGTGAGGGATTGTCTCTTTACCAGGTATTGGAGTGGAGTCCTTCTATTGTGGTTTACGTCCAGACTGTGCCTGGATTCATCTCTTTCAGTCATACGCCAGCCGTGTGGGTCTGACAGTCAGAGGATTGCTTGGGAGGAAGTGGTTGAGTCAGCCCTTGACTCACCACTGATCTCTTTGGAGGTCTTCCTTGTCCTTTTCTGGCCACTCCCTTTGTTCCCTGACTGAATCAGGGTAGGGGTGGGACACCTGAGGCTCAAAACCCATCCTATCCCTCTGGAGTTTGTGCTTTAGGGGTATTTCCTCTGGGCCATGATCAACCCCTGAGTAGTCAATCTGCCAGTCACAGCTATCAGGTCAGTTCTGTTGTTCCACGGTGAGCAAACTGGAGCACTTTCCTGCCCAGTTTTCAAGATGGTGGTGGGGTGCCTCTTTCTCTGCCTCTGGGCTCCCTTGCTCTGATCTCTCCACTGCCCTTGTTGCCAGAGTACAGACAGGAACTGAAGTGGCGAAGCATGCCCTGGAGCTGGCAGTCTGTCCCAGAAGCCTCTTCCCGGGAAGGACTTTGTTGATTTTTTTAAAAAATGGCACTTGGCTTCTGCATCCCAGGAAGCACTAGGGACAAAGCAGAGCAGCTATGGCACCAGTCACTTCACCAGGAAAGCCCTGGTCATTCGTTTCCAAGTCCCTACTCAGTCAGTCACTCACACACCCACTTACTCACGGGTACATATGCAAAATTTTCCATGCACTCATTCAGCCACACTGGGACTCACAAAATATGACTTTCTCTACTGCTATCTTCCCAAGTATCCCATACTTTGTATTATAAACTCCTTTTTATGAACTGTCTT
>NW_007250580.1:2223-24314 GCF_000164805.1 Carlito syrichta
AGATTTAAATTTTTATGAATAAATACCCAAAAGTGAAATTGTTAGATCATATGGCAATACACCTGTTAATTTGTTGAAGAAACTCCATACTATTTTTCATATTGGTTGTATTAATACATTCCTACCAATGTGTTTAGTAATTCCAATTTCTCCACGTCCTAATCAACCCTTGTCTTTTTGGTGTTAGGTATTCTGAAAGGGGTGAAGTGATTTCTTATTGTGTGTATATGCATGCTTTTTAATCTACTATTTAAAAATCTTACAATAGCTTTAGGTGTACAAATAGTTTTTGTTGCATGGCTGCATTGTATACTGAAGAAATTTGGGCTTTAATTGTACCCATTACTCCCACTAGTGCATATCGTACCTGATAGGTGATTTTTAAACCCTTCCCCTCTTTTCTCTCTCCCCCTTCAGAGTCTTTAATGTGCATGATAACTTTCTTTATGTCTTGGCTGACACTTAGGTTAGCTCCCACTGAGGGTTATCACACAGAATTTAGTTTTTCATTTCCATTTCTGCATTATTTCACTTAGAATTATTATCTCCCATATCATATAGGATCCTACAAAATAATTTTTTATGACTAAACGGTATTTCATGGTGTAATTTGTATATATATATAAATCAATGGATAAAGAAAAACAACAAAAATAAATAAGAGAGCAACAACAATATCAGAAGGAACTCACTTCCCAAAAATATATAATAAAGTGGCAAATATGATCATCAACATACCACTAATTACTTTAAATGTAAATATACTCAATGTACCAAATAAAAGACAGTTTATAAGACAGTTCATAAAAAAATAATTGATATTGTCCTCTGTCCAGTTGATGGGCATAACTTAGGTTTGTTCCACATAGTTGCAATGGTGAATTGTGCTGCTCTGAACATATGAGGAGATGTATTACATACTAGATAGATATCAAGTGATAGGACTGCTTGATTAAATGGTGGATTTACTTTTTGTTCTTTGAAATATGATATAATACTGATTTCCATAGGGGTTATAGTAATTTTCACTCCCATCAACAGTGTATAAGTTTTCCCATTCACTACATCTACACCATCTTCTGATTGTTTTTAAATGGCCATTCTGACTGATGTAAGTTGGTATCTTATTGTGATTAATTTGCATTTCCCTAGTGATTAGAGGTGAGCATTTTTATAAGTTTCTTATGCCATTTGTAAATATTCTTTTGAGAAATATTTGTTCATGTCACTTGCCCAATTTTAAATGGGGTTATATGATTTATTCTTGATTTGTTTGATTTTTTATAGATAATGGACTTTCATCATTAGATATTTTGTCTAGTAATGTATACAGCTATTCTGTAAGTTGCCTATTTACTGTGTTAATTATTTCATTTTCTGTGCAGAGCTTTGTTGTTTGATTATGTCTCACTTGTTTAATTTTTTGGTTGCCTTTGCTTTTGTAGTCTTAGTCATAAATTATTCACCTATACCATTGTCCAAAAAGTTCTTGCTAGGTTTTCTTCTTAGATTCTTGTAGTTTAAGGCTTTAAGTTTAAGTCTTTAATCAATCTTTAGTTTGTTTTTGTATATTGTGAGAGATAGTAATCAAGTTTCTGTTCTGCGTGTGGCTATCCAATGTTCCTAGCACCATTTGATGAGTAAGGTGTCCTTTCCCCAATGTGTATTTTTTGGCTGCTTACTAAAAGATCAGTTGTTTGTGCATATTTGGGTTTATTCCTGGATTCTCTATTATGTTCTGTTGGTTCATGTGTCTTCTCTGGTACCAGTACATGCTGTTTTGGTTACTATAGCCTTATAGTATAATTTGTATGTGGACAATGTGATGCGTCCAGCTTTGTTCTTCTGCTGAGTATTATTTTGGCTGCTGGGCTCTTCTTTGGTTCCATATAAATATTAGAATTGTTCTTTTCTTTATTCTTTTTTTTTTTTGAGTTGGAGTCTTACTCTGTCACCCAGATTGGAGTGCAGTGGCCACTCGTGACCACTGCAGCCTTGACCTGCTGAGCCTCTGGCGATCCTTCCACCTCAGCCTTCCAAGTAGCTGGAATTACAGGCGCATGCTACCATGCCCAGCTAATTTTTTTATTTATTGTAGAGATGAGGTCTCACCAAGTTGTCCAGGTGGGTCTTGTACCCGCGGGCTCAGGCAATCCACTCACCTCAGCCTCTCAAGTCACGGGATTACAGGCTGAGCCACCAACCCCGGCTTGTTTTTTTTCTAATTCTGTGAAATATGGCATTGGCATTTCATGGTGATTGCATGGAATCTCATCTTAAATCTCTTGGCTATTTGTGTACCTTTTGGGGACAAATATTTATCCAAGTCTTCCAAATACAACTATTTGATCAACAATGGTGGCTGTTCTAAAGTCACAAGGGACAATCTGACTGGGTGGTTCACTAGTGTTTTGACTCAAAGGGATATTAGGGGGCTTCCTACAAATCCACAGTGGTGTTCTCCATTGCACCACCCACATTTAGCAGTGGGTCCTCAGGTGCTCTGTGTGAATGGGGACCATTCCTGGATACAGGGAGAAACTGGAAGTTGGCAGCCTTGGATGAAGGGTGGTGTCTATGGCACTGGAGTCAAAGGTTGGTTTGGATAATGATATGGTAGAAGTGCTGCTCACTAGAATGGAGGTCACCAGAGGAATCATGATAGGAAGTCTTGTAAAAACAGGGCACTGTAGACAAAGAGGCCCTGATGTTGCCCATTAGGTGCCCTAAATTTGGAGTAATAAGTAGTTTTTCAGCTAAAGGGATGGCTCAAAGTTGGAGTAGAACTGGATCAATTAAATATAGGTGAGCAGATGCAGACTGGTGACTTTTCAGGGTGCCAATGCACTGAACATACATTTGGATTGGGGAAGTTCAGAGGGTACTCACCCTGAAGCTGGGTGTGGATCTCAGAGTCACAACTTTAAAAGAGGTATACCGTTAATGTAAATGACCCCAGGGTCTGAAGTGGGTTGTGAGGTCAAGTGAGCAGATGTGATAGCTGAGATGCTAGGAATGACTCCTGTGGAATTGATTACTGGAAGTAGCAGTGGTCATGGTAGAATAGACTGGACCAGGGGTGAAGAAAGAAAAAGAAGGATGGGGATTGATGCACATAGATGTCTGGGACTTCATCTGTAAAAGTGCGACTTGAAGGAGAAAGATATGGGGCTAGAAGCAGAGGGACAACAGAATAGGAGAGGTGGCAGCAGGGTGGACCAAGCCAGTGGTGCCAGGAGGATCGGTTACCTGCAAAGTGTAAGTGACCAAAGGAAGAGAGTCTGTGAACTTCTCAGAAAGTGAGGAAAAGAAAAGACACAAATTGGGTGGCACTGCTGTTATCCATGGTTTTTGTTTTATCTCCCAAATCTTCTCCAAGATTTTACTAACTTTTTTACATCCAACATTCTTCCCTAAGGAGCCTAGATCTTTCTGAATAGCCATGCAAGTATATTAGTGTTGCAGGGGCAGCTCACTTCTATCCCACAACAGTTGCAGTGGAGGTGAGAGAAACAGTAGCAGTGGAATTGACCTTTTCCTTTCAGGGCCTTGACTGGCAGCTCTGGGTGAGGAAGAGCTCATGGTGGAATATCTGAAGCTCGGTGCCCTGTATCTCCTTCTCCAGCATCAGCAACATCAGAAAGTCTGGAGAGCTGGACCCTCCAGCATTCCCTTGGTCAACTTCCTCAGCTGCCAGGAGAAGCCTGGAACTGGGTCCAGGAGCATGATTGCATCTGCCCCAAGAGGCAGGACTTCCCCAGCAGAGCTGTGTGCCTCGAATAGATGTTCTTTCCAGAAGGAGTTCACCGGAGACACCTGGGCCTTCTCACTTCTTTTTTGAGTATGAGCAAGGGAGGTTTCCCTCCAGAAGTACAAGACTGCACCCCAAGGAAGAGAATTATCTCTGGGTCTGGAGGGGCTTAGGTGTTAATGATACTTCCTACTTGCTGGGGTGAGCCCTTTTGTTGACCTCCTGCTCTCTGGTCTCAACCTGATCCTGCTGTTTCATCACCTTTTGGGGCTCTTCTTGGGCCCTCCCATTGATCTGCTTGGGGAGCTTGGAAGGTGTCAGTTTCCAAGGTATGATGATCTGTTCAGGTCGGGAAGGCAGGAGGAGAGTATACTTGCGCCTGAGAGGAGGGATTCTTATGGAGATCAAATGCCCATTTATCAGCGAGTACCCAGGAGACAGTGTGGGTTCCTTCTTTGGGGCTTGACCTCAGGATTCAGGCAATGGGGTCCCTGGAGAGAAGCCCATGGCCTACGGGAAGGGACACCGATCATTCGGGGTGATGTAGAGTCTAGGTGGTGGAAGCCCACGACCGAGATGCGGGTTGAACAGCCTGTAAGCAGGGCAAGGGCAAGGAGCAGACACGCTGGGGATCCTTGAAGAACAGGGGAACTGGTGGGAGCTAGCGCCACGGGCGCCGCCTTCCAGACCCGAAAACCTAAGAAATGGTCCACTGAGAGCGGTTTGTATGGCCTGCGATTGCTAGAAAGAGTAAGCCACGGAGTTAGCGCCCAACTAACTCCTCTCTCAACCAAGCACACACTGGCCAACCTCGCACCTGTGACGTCTCATTGGGGCTCGTGACGGGGACAGGGCGCCAGGGAGTGCTCGTGGGCCCACCGAGCCCAAAGTAGAGGCAACAATGTTCACTGCACGAGGCCCTGCCAACCAGAGACGTAGGTGGACATTCTAGCCCTGGGGACTTACTACTGCTGCTGGCAGGTGATGGTCACCAGGTGAGCCACTTTGTGGGGATGGTGGGGGACTTCCCGGCTTGGATACTCAGGGCCTGTGTGTCCTAGCCCCCTCCTCAGGATCACTGAGGCAAACAGTACTCAAAGCTCACCCCAGGAGCATCCCAGGTCCTGCCAGGCTCCTCCAGGTCCTCTCCCATCTCCATCGTCGCCCTGGTTGCCAGGGTCACGAATCGGGCTACAAAGTGTTCTGAGGAGATTAGGCTGTTGTCAGACCTGTCTGGATGGTGTCCCCTATGACATCTCTTCCCAGTAGGTGTGTCTCTTAGTTTCTTTCGTTCTTTCTCTCTCCCTTCCTTCCTTCCTTCCTTCCTTCCTTCCTTCCTTCCTTCCTTCCTTCCTTCCTTTCGCTCTCCCTCCTTTCCTTCCTTCCTTCCTTCCTTCCTTGCTTCCTTCCTTCCTTTCTTTACAAATTGGGTAAAATCCCTTAAGCTTTACAATGGGTGATCGAAGTGGTAGTGGCCCAGCCAGGCTTTGAACCCTGGGTTGTGATTCTAGAGCGTGTGCTTCACCTTGGGTGTCCCCTTATCATGTAGATGTATTGTATTATCATTTTCTTTTTTGCAGTAGTTCTTCCCATACTTAGTGCTGTGGCATAGCTATGATACGCTCATGCACCCTAGGAGGAGGTCTGTCTTTACTTCAGCTCCTAACTTGCCCATGGATGGCTCTGGGCTCCAGTCTCCTCAGAAAATATAGGGCAGGTACCACCGATTATCACCATAGCATCACATTACATTTCTCTTCTCATTCAACTTTGCAGCCTAGACGTTTGGGTTTTGTTGTTGTTGGTCTACTTTGCAGGATGTAAATATATAAGATCATATTCTAGATAAATTTTGGTCTATCCTGAAAGAAACTCACCAGTAGATTTTTCTATATGGACAAGAAGCCAGTTTCTTTGACCTTCTTGGAATATGTCTAGAAAGCAAGCACATCATGTGTTTACATGTTAATTATGGAGCAATGTTTTGAATGAAGATAGCACACAATGTGGTCATTGTGAGCATCCCAACTAGGTTTACCTTTCCCTACACATTATTGTCAAGTACATATTACTCTCAACATTTTTATGCCCAAGAGAGGAAACATTGACTCTTGGGTGTCAGGACCAGGAAAACAAGTATTATTTTCCCAGGAATTGAAAACCTCAGTATGACAAAAGTGAATTGGAGACTCCTATACCTAACTTCACCTAGTTCAAATCTTGTTTCTTTGAGTGGTTTCATTGGTTATTATCTCTCTTCAGTTGAGGTTGTATACCAGACAAATAACAGACAAAACCAAGGGTCAGAAACCAAGAGTCAGAGATTAATAAAAATAGTTTTCTAGGTTTCTCACTTAAAAATTATGTCGACATAATTAACTTACTACACAATTGTTTTCAACCTTCTGCTCATAAAATTTCTTTGTCTGAGAGCATGTGGACTTCCATCCCCAACAAGGCTGAATTGGTTAAGACAAAACTGTATTGCTCAGACCCCCATTCTGTTTGAAAAGAAGAGAAATATTATAAGCTCTTTCTAATGTCTCCAGGTGCAGAAAGGGCTTCAAGTGAAGTATAGTTCCTTGATATCATTTGAGTAGAGTTCAATAAGGAATAATCTCTTGATTTTGCTTGTTTGAAAAAAATAAACTGGAGCAAATGCTGTACCCAGACTTTCTATAAGAACTCTGAAAATATATGATCACATGTCACACTTTTAAAAACAATATATTGCACTCGTTCTATTCCTTGAGCAATTAATCACTAAGGATTTTAGATATGGTAATTTCTCTTTTTTATTTTAAAAGTGTGTAGCACAATTCTGGGTTAAGAATACAAATGGCTATTGTACAGGTAAAGTTTGGGCCTCACTTTGGTCCCCGCTTCACCTGGTTTGATATGAGTTATCCTTATTGATGAAGTGTGTCCCTCACCCCTCCCCTGGCAGTTTCCCACTACTGCCAATCCCTTTCTTCTAGTATTATGATAATTGTTCAGTGTCCAGTTATGAGTGAGAACATGTGGCTCTCAGTTTTTTGTTTCTGTGATGGATCACTGAGTATTTTAGACTCTAAACCATTCAAGTTGCCAGGAAGTTTATAATTTTGTTCTTTACGTCTGCATAATATTGCATTGTGTATATGTACCACATTTTTTATTCAGTATACTTTTGACGGGCAACACAGTTTCATGATTTTACAATTGTGAATAGTTCTGCAATAAACTGGATGTGGTAATTTCTAATGGGGAAATTCTACCTAGCCCATGTACTAGATTGCAAGACTAAATTTTGATCATTAACATAAAAATATATATGTAAATTCCATAAAATGTTTTGGGTTATTATTTTCTTCTCGTGCTATTTTAAAAAATAATATTGTTCTAATTAGGCAGTGCCTTTTGTTCTGGAAACCAGACTACTAGTCAATAACTCAATGGACACGAATAGTCTTTTGGTGAAGCTTGGGCATGAAGCCGTAGATATTTCTCAACTCCCATCATTTTACAACATATTTGGCAACTAATTCTCTCATGTATTCCTTCTTTGAATTCTGTTGAGAACCTACTGTCAGATGCTTTACTTCAAATTTTGACAAATGTGGGCAGTGAATAAGTGCTGTCTGGACAGCAGACCTAGAACAAGGCAAGGCCCCAAGCGAAGGCAAGTTCTCACTTGGCTGCTCTGCATCCTAGCCAAAGAGCAAGGGATACAACCTGCTACATGGAACAGCATCTCAGATGCCCACACGACCGGGTGCACATAGTACAAATAAAACCTTAGCTACAACAAGATAATGGTGGAATAGCTCGCCGTTCAGGTAGCAACAAAATTCCGTTATGGCTCCCTCACAGACCTTGAATCCCTTCCAACTTCCTTGAATCCCTTCCAACTTTTTAAATCTCTTGCCTCTCTCTCTTGGGACCCTCAAGGCAGCCGTGTGGGTCACGGCAGGCAAACACTTTCCAGATTTCGAAGATTTTTGGCTTTGTGGTCCATACACAGTTTTGCAATTCCTTCTCTTCCTTCTCATCCTCTTCTTTCTCCTCCTCCTCCTGCTTTTCCTCTTCCCCTTTCTCCTTCTTCAGGACCCTTTAAACATGTGAGAATTATGCTTAGCTTACAGGTCATTCAAAATGATCTGTGGGCCTGTCTTGCTAATGCCAGATCTAACAACTTAGAGTAAATCAATTTTTTGAATCAATTATTCATCTTCTAGATCTTGTCCTGACTCTCCTGGCAGTCTTTAATCAATGTGACTTTTAGAGAGCATTTCCGAAATCATAAGTCAGATTATATCATTCAAACCTCTTCAGTAGACTCTGCTAAGCAAAAGCCAAAGGCCTCAAAATGCACCCAAAGTCCTGAATTCTCAGCTGTCCATTTCCTTTCTGATTACATCATCTTCTCTTCTCCACACTAAACCCTCTTTTCTTTTTGCAAACACACTAATGTCCTTTCTGTTCCTTGAATACTCTGTGGGATTTCTTACCTCATAGTCTTCCCATCTGGCTATCCCATCTGCCTGGAACACTCATTTTCCGGATATGGACTTTGGTGTTTTCTAGAACCCTTCATGTTCCTTCTTGAATTTCAACTCCAGTATAATTATCAAGTGTAACCTCTCCCATCAACTGCCACTCTTCATCCTTCTACCCTCCATTTGATTTACCCATACTAATTACCTTACATACTATTTATTTTACCCAATTACCTAGTTTTTATTTATATGTTTATACTTGTATCTATATATTTGCTAATTTTTGTTCACCTCCATTCCCCAACTAGAGGATGAGTATATTTTCTTTTTTGTTCAATGCCATATTTCCTGAACATACTCAAAAATCATACAGAAGAACAGTACCTTGCTTTTTGTAGGAGATCAATACATTTTATTGAATGGAAAAATAAGATATGATTCTGAATGCCTTGCCTACAATTTGCTGTTGCCTGGTCAAGTTTTCTCTATCAACTAAACCTCAGTTTCCTCTATTGTAAGACAGATTCATAATAGTTATCATTTCAAAAACTCATTAGAAGAACTAAAGGAAGTGTAAGATGATATATATCAAGTAGATATTATTATCTTCAGCATGAACTAAGCAGGAATCCAGTTTTGGAACTTTGTAGAAATATAGGGCAAACATAAAACATTTAGAACAAAAGAGAGTTTAGTCCTTACATAAGGAGAATACAAAGTCCTGAACACTCAGAGACATAGGACATATGAACCACAGAGACATAAGTTTAGAAGGAAGTTGTATTTATTACATTTATTTGTTGGAGTGAGGCAAGATGATGATGTTATCAAGACAGTTGTGTGACATCAGAGATGAGCAGTACCTGCTTCATTATACTCACAAAATACTCCAGGTGTTGGAGATTTCTGAGTTCTCAGGATTCCAAAAAAAGCAGAAACAATACTCAATATATGAAGGAGAGAGAGTAGAAATAAATAGAGTCAGGCATAGTGGCTTGTACCTGTAATCTAATACTTTGGGAGGTGAGCAATTCAAGATCAGGCTACATAACACAGTGAGGCCCATTTCCACAAAACACAGAAAAATCAGCCAGTCATGGTGGTGGGTTCCTATGGTCCCAACTATTCAAGAGGCTGAAACAGGAGGATCAGTTGAGTGTAGGAGTTTGAGACTGTAGTGAGCAGTGATTATACCATTGCACTTCAGCCTGTGCAACAAAGTGAAACCCTGTCAAGAAAGAAAGAAAGAAAGAAAGAAAGAAAGAAAGAAAGAAAGAAAGAAAGAAAGAAAGAGAGGGAGAGAGAGAGAAATGAAGAAAGGAAGGAAGAAAACAAACCTCAGATGATGGCATCATGAATAGTGACAACCTTATGAAATAGTAACAGGGTCAGTTCACAAGAAGAGACTACTATTCCTAAAAGTGTCTGCACCAAACAACAGGTCTTAAAAATACATAAAAACAAAAACTGAAAAAACTGAAAGGAGAATGAGATACCCACAATTATTGTGTCAAACTTCATCACACTGTAACTGTTATAAGACCTTAAGTAACAACATAGTAAGTGTACAGAAGACTTGAAAACACTGTTGATAAAGGTGATCTAATTTACACAATACTCTATACAACAATAGCCAATACTCTTTTTAAAAAAAGTCATCATGAAACATTTGCTAGGATATCAAATTCTGAGCCATAAGACAAATGCAAATACATTTTAAAGTATTAAATTCTGCAGGGTACGGTGGCATAAGCCTGCAATCCCAGCACTTTGGAAGGCTGAGTCGAGGGGATTGTCTGAGCCCACAGGTTCAAGACCAGCTTGAGCAACTTACTGAGACCTCATCTCTACAACAAATAAAAGAATTAAGCCAGGTGTAGTAGTGTACAGTTGTATTTCCAGCTACTTGGAAGGCTGAGGCAGAAGAATTGCCTGAGCCCAGCAAGTCAACACTGGGATGGCTGTGAGCATGCCACCTGCACTGCAGTCTGGGTGATGGAGTAAGATTTCAATTTAAAAAAAAGTATTAAAATTACACAAATTGTATTTACTGACTGCATTGTATTAAAGAAAAAACCAATAATCAAGAAGTATCTTACAATTTTTAATTACTAAACATTGAACAACATATTTCTAAATGAACCACATATCCAAAAGTGGTCACAAGAAAATTCAGAAATATTTGGAATTGAACAAATGGAAACATAAAATACAAACTCTGTGGGATAAAGCTCAATGTTTTTAGAGTGAAAAGTCTATATTTAAGAGTTGTATGTAAATCAAGATCTATGTTTCTGGATTAATAAACTAGAAAAAAAGAATGACTTTTATTAAAAGAGAAAGAATGCAAATGTAGATGAATAGAAAGAAATTAGAGTCCAGAAGTTGCCCCAACTTTAGATCTTTTGAAGGGATTTCAGTCTTTCCAACACACAGTGTTGGAAAAATTGAACACCTTATACAAAAAAGTATGTTGACAAGATTTTGTATGCATTACAGACCTACATGTAAAACCTAATGCTAGAAAGTGTTTTTTAAAAAAGTGGAAACCTTAGTAAGGCAACATTTATTAGGTAGAAATTAAAAAAGAAAAATTTTAAAGACACAATGGTTTTTATCAAAATTAAGACAATTTAGTTTCTTAAAAGTCACATTTAAGAGAAAATTTTTGTAAAACACATATATCTGGAAGAATTGGGTTTCATTACATGTAAACACACTCTAAATAAAAACACTCAATAGAAAGCAAAGATTTGTATAGACATTTTTACTAAAGAAGAGACATGGGTGCAAGATATGGCCATAGAAAGAAAAATGTTTGGCAATATTAGTCATTAAGGAGAATCAGATTATCATAAAAAATAAGGATGCAATAACTTTTAGAAAGAATTAAACAAGGAAACTAGAAAACAGATAATTTCAAATCCACATATATAGAAATAGCACATATATAGAAATAGAAGCAAAATTTCAAATAAAATATACAGTACACTGAGTCTAGAAATATGTTTAATAAAATAACATTAATATCCAAGTTGGTTTCAATTCTGGGATGGAATGATTACTTAACCTTAGAACAAAGATAAAAATGACAACAGTCTTCTTCCCATAAACTATGCAAGCCAAAATACACAGAAGTGATATATTTAAAGTACTGAAATACAATAATGCATTTATGACACTGAGAAATTAATGGAGAATGACACAACCCTATGCAGTGAAAAATCATTTGCTCAAATTCAGAACGTATTACTGATTCTTGATTAAAACACACTAAGCAAGCTAAGAGTACATGGCAAATTACTTGATATGTTCATAGAGTCTATAAAAGACTTATAGAATTAAAATTCAGAGTAAAATTGTAGGGAGACTCCTTAAAATTTAAGAGTGTGATAAGGAGTCCGGTGGTCACATCTCCCCTTCAACATTGAACTGAATCCTCCAGTCAGTCCAATGAACAAAAAGTAGAACACACAGATTGGAAAAAAAATTAATATTCATAGATAATATAGAAAAGATTATATAAAACTTCAACAATCATATTGAAAAACATTACAAAAAGTTTGATGCATGTAAATCAACACTGAAAAAAATTGTGTTCCTGCTTGCCACAACAAATTAAAGGTAAATTAAATTAAATTACATCATTCTGTAAAGCAAAATATTATAAGAAACTCAGGAATCACTCTAAGAAAATATGTCTGACTGCACACCAATACCCACAGCCTTGAGAATGGCCTACAGCACAAGAGCAGATTTCAATGGTCATATACTGAGGAGAATGAAACTATTTTTCCAAGCTGCAATCACTATTACAGTAGGTCTGTTGACAGTGGTCTAGTGACTCTGCTGTTTTGCATTTCAGCCTCTTGGAATCAATTTCATAGTACTTCATCTCACATAAACTCTTTGATGAAGAATTAGATTGGTTTGATTATTATCAACTCAAGGGAGTGTGTCTATTGTTCAGAGTTCCCTAAAAGATGAGAATAATAATGATCATTAACATGCAGTAAATTGTTACTAGAATCCAGCTGCTTTTTGGATCATCTTATATAAACATAATAACAACTACTTTAAAAAAGAATAACTTGCATTTTTTTTACAATTGGGGAAACTGATGCTTAACATCACTAAATAAAGGTGCCAGATTCACACACATCTAGTGAGTGGAGGAGTATGGAAAAGCTCAGTGTCCATGATCTTAGTACCCCTGTTCATGTTTCAAATCTCTGCCATCCACTGGTTTGGTCTCTACAAAATTAGATTTCTGTAGAGTATAGGTTTCTCTTCTAGTATTTTGTTCAGAAAAATAAAACTGTATTATAAATCATCACAATATTTTTACAAACTTTCAGTTCCCAATTTTTTGGAAGGATCACAGAGATAGCAAATTTTTAGAGTACTGCTCAGATTGGGTTGTGTGGAGCAAAATCAAAACTTTATCTTCACTTTACTGTTGAGTGAACAGTGCATGATAAATATTTCCTGGAGTTCCGGTAAGATGGTGATGGCATAGGTGGACTAGTGAGATTCTCCAAACGTGAGTTCCCAAAAAGACTCTTACTTTTCTTTCCCCACTCCCCTGCCCACCACCAGCCACACTGGTCCAAGGCCCAGGAATCTTCGGTCCCACACAGGGCCGGATATTGTGGCCCCTGGCTGCATCTCCACTATATGTGACTCCTGCCTGCATCAGAGTCTTGGGTCTCGACTCCCTCCCTGGCTACATGGTCTTGCCTAGCATCCAGCACCAAGCCACTGGTCACCCAGGAATGCTCTGGGTGCCAGCCCCTCAGAGATACCCGTCCCATTTCTGGCTGAAGTAACCTGTGAGGGGCCCAGGGCCCCTCTCACCCCTCTCGCCTGCCCTTTGGAGCTTTGGAGCTCAGGAGCTCTGGGCCCACCCTGGCTGAGGCACTCAGCACGTGACCCCATGCTTGTATAAGGGAACAGCATATATTAAGGAAGTGCTGATCGGAGGCTCTCACCTCCAGAGGAGGGAACTTCCAACCCCCTCCTCCACCCAAGCCTGATGGTGACACCCCAGACCCAGTGTCTAGCTGTGCAGTTCAACCATAGTGCCTCCCACACCACCACAGTCCACAACAGTGGATCAAACAGCGACCCAGATGAGTGGAGAGAAAAGATCTGTGAAAGTGAGGCTGCCACCTAGGCTATTCTCCAGGCAGAGATTTGCATTGCCCCACCCACCTATCAGCAGCCTTCACCTCAGTTTCTAAGGTAACTTCACTAAACAGGAGACAAAGTACCTCCCCTATGCTGAATCAGACAAAGGCAACTAAGCAACGCGGATCTCCCAGAAAGCAGGCTAGAAAACCAAACCCAAACTGCGAGTAAATCTAGCTGCCTGCAATGAAAACAAAGGGGAGAGGCTGGAGAACAGAAATGAAGAGATTTTAGACACTCAGGAAAGATTCCAGAGCTAATCTGATCTCTTATTTTGACTTTTGATTTTATCATTTTGACTGTTTGTTTTTCTCACCTTTGTTTGCTTTCTGACTTACACTATCTGTTTCATGATTTTATTGGTCTGTCTCTGTGTAGCTACCAGTATTCTTTAGGGAATTTTTCTTGAGTGTTTTTTTTACTTCTCTCCAGTCTTGTGTCTCTTTTTCACCAGTTAGTTGGTATGTATGTCTGTTTTCCCTCTCACTCTACTCTCTTCTCACTTCCTATTGAACCACGCTTCCTCCATTATTTCCCTCTTTTTTACCTCCTTTTGATCCAGGGACCAAATCTACATACTGCTGCACAGATAGATTGTAAGGCAGTGGGAAATAGGTTCCAGTGTGCTCATACACCTGTTCGTGGATGCTGGAATCAGCATATAGATTCTGAACCACAGCTTCCCCCTCAATTAAAACTCAAAACTGCAAAAAGTACAACCCGCAACCCACACTCCAACCTCAAAAGTGAACAAACCCAAAGCACTCTCATAAGGAAGAACAGGAGATTAAACAAGTGAAACAAAAGCAACCCCGCCTTGCCTGAAAAACAGAACTAAAGAATGGGAGGGAAAGGGGGGGGAGAGAGAGAAATCTACACACATGAAAAAAACCAAAAGAAGAATATGGGTCTCTCCCAGACCCCTGGGAGGGCAGACACTGAGAAAACTGACTTCAGAATGCAAACAATGAAGAGCCCCCAAATGACTGGTCCCAAACTACAAACCTAGATATCAAGACATTAATGGAGAGATTAAAAAGAATTGAGGAGACACAAGAAGAAACTAGGAAGGAGCTGCTAACTGAGATAACAGTAATAAAGAATACTGTGAATGAAATAAATAACAAACTGATAAGCATGGAAAGCAGAATTGTTCAAGCAGAAGAAAGAATCTCAGAACTTGAGGACCAAAATATAGAACTAACCCAAACTCTTAAAAACACAGAAAACCAGCTCAAAAAGACAGAAGAAAACCTTCAAGAGATGAGTGATTACTTCAAGAGACTGAACCTAGGAGTAATTGGCCTCCCTGAGGCAGAAAGAGGGACAGAGACCACACTGGAACAAATTTTCCATGAAATCATTCAAGAAAACATCCTTTATCTAATCAGTGCTACAAAAATTCAAACACAAGAGATTCAGAGAAGCCCTGCAAGACAAGAAATGAGAAGACCAATTCCTAGACACATAATAACTCACCTAAACAAAGTAGGCATAAAAGAAAAAATCCTAAAGGCTGCAAGAGAAAAAGGCCAGATTACCTACCATGGAAGATCAATAAGAATAGCAGCAGATTTATCTACAAAATCCTGCAGGCTAGGAGAGCTTGGAGCCCTATCTTCAAAGTCCTAAAAGATAAACAATTTCAACGAAGAATAACCTACCCAACCAAGTTAATCTTCATCAACGAGGAAGAATTGAAATCTTTCCCATATATCCAATCCCTAAGAACTTACGCTGCCACCACACCATATCTACATGAAACACTTAAGAAAGTACTAAACACAGAAGAAAAGGAAAACAGAACAACGTTCTTCACAGGACTACAGGAAAAAGAATAAAATACACATGAACCAACCCCAAAACCAAAAGAAAGACAAAAAACCAAGTGAAGGAACAACAACTCTATAAGAACTCTATGATAGGTATGAACTCCCACATTTCAATAATTAGCCTGAATGTGAAGGGACTAAATGCACCACTGAAAAGACACAGAATGGCAAAATGGATAAAATATCACCAGACAACAATATACTGCCTTCAAGAGACCCATCTCACTAGAAAGGACATGCACAGACTCAAAGTAAGAGGATGGGAAACAAATTTTCAGGCAAATGCAACACAAAAGAAAGGAGCCAGGCTCAGTGGCTCAGCATGTAATCCCATGCCTTAGGAGGCTGAGGTGAGTGAATTGCCTGAGCCCGCGGATTCGAGATCCACCTGGGCAACTTGGCAAGACTTCATCTCTACAATAAATCAAAAAATTAGCTGGATGTGGTAGCACACGCCTCTAGTTCCAGCTATTTGGAAGGCTGAGGTGGAAGGATCACTGGAGCCCAGCAGGTCGGGAGTGGCCACTACACTCCAATCTGGGTGAAAGAGTGAGACTCCAATTAAAAAAAAAAAAGTTAGTCATAAAAAAAAATTAAAAAAAAGAAAGGAGGAGTCGTGATCCTAATTTCAGAAAAAATACCATTTAAGCTATCAAAAATTTAAAAAGATACAGACGGCCACTACGTAATGATAAAAGGTTCACTCCACCATAAGAAATATCTATCCTAAACATATATGCACCCAACATAGGTGCGCCAAATTTTATAAAGTAACTCCTAGGAAAACTAAAGAAAGATATTGACTCTAACACCATCATAACTGGGGACTTTAATACCCCACTCACAGCCCTAGACAGGTCATCAGAATAAAAAATCAGCATTGAGATCTGGAACTTCAATGTGACTCTTGACCAAATGGACTTAATTGATACCTACAGAACATTCCATCCAAAAACCAAGACTCCACATTCTACTCATGACTGCATAGAATGTATTCTAAGATCAACCACATACTTGGCCATAAATCAAGCATAAGCAAATTTAAAAGGATGGAAATTTTACCATGCACCTTCTCGGACCACAGTGGAATAAAAATAAACATCGATACCAAATAAGTCACCCCCAAAACCACAAAGGCATGGACAGTAAACAGCATGATGCCAAACAACTCCTGGGTCAATGATGAAATCAAAACAGAGATCAAAAGATACCTGGAAATAAATTAAAATGAAGAAACATCTTACCAAAATCTCTGGGATGCCATGAAAGCTGTAGTAAGAGGGAATTTATATCCCTACAAATGCACATGAAGAAAATGGAAGAATCACAAATCAACAGCCTAAGAAGTCACAAAGGAAACTGGAAAAGCAAGACCACAAAAACCCTAATTTCAGCAGAAAAATCTAGATCACCAAAATGAAAGCCCAAATCCAGGACATAGAAGAGAAAAAGATAATACAAAAAAATCAATGAAACAAAAAGCTGGTTCTTTGAAAGAATAAACAGGATTGATGATTCCCTAGCTAGACTGACCAAGAAAAAGAGAGAAAAAACTCAAATAAGCACAATCAGAAACACAAAAGATGAAGTCACATCTGACCCTGAAGAAATACAAAAGATCATTAGAGACTACTACGTACAGTTGTACGGAAACAAACTTGAAAACCTTAAGGAAATGAAGGAATTTCTGACATCACACAACCTGCCTGAAACAAGAAGAAATTGAGACCCTAAATAGACCAATAACAATCAAAGAAATTGACTATGTAATAAGAAAACTACCTACAAAAAAAAGCGCTGGTGCAGATGGCTTTCCTGCAGAATTCTATAAGACATTTAAGGAGGAGCTGATACCAATGCTACTGAAAGTATTCCGGGAGATTGAAAAAGATGGAACTCTCCTCAAACCATTTTACAAAGTTAACATCACATTGATACCCAAGCCAGGTAAAGATCCAACAAAGAAAGAGAACTACAGGCCAATATCTTTGATGAACATAAATGTTAAAATACTCAACAAGATCCCAGCAACAACACCTCTCTAAAATCATCCATCATGGCCAAGTAGGCTTCATACTTGGGATGCAAGACTGGATCAACATTTGTAAAACCATAAATGTAATTAAATACATCAACAGATGTCAAAACAAAAACCACATGATTATATAATTAGATGCAGAAAAAGCTTTTGATAAAATCCAGTACCCCTTCTTGATAAAAACTCTTGAACATCAAGACATATGGGGAACATACCTCAAAATAGTAAAAGCCATCTATGAGAAACCCACAGCCAGCATATTCCTAAATGGACAAAAATTGGAATTATTTCCCCTGAAAACTGGAACAAGAGAAGGATGCCCACTCTCACCCCTCCTGTTCAATATATTATTGGAAGTTTCGGCTACAGCAATCAGAGAAGAGAAGGCAATCAGGGATGTCCAAATAGGAAAAGAGGAAGTCAAGTTATCTCTCTTTGCAGATGACATGATTATGTACCTTGAAAACCCAAGAGAATCTATCGAAAACCTCCTTACACTGATAAAGGCCTTTGGCAAAGTCTCAGGATATAAAATAAATGTGCCAAAGACAATCGTATTTCTTTATACCAATAATAAACAAACAGGAACCCAAGTAAAAAGCATAATTCTATTCACAATAGCCACAAAAAAATGAAACACCTTGGCATCTTCCTAACGAGAGACGTGAAAGACCTTTACAATGAAAACTACAAAACACTGCTCAAAGAAATCAAAGATGACACAAACAAGTGGAAAAATATCCCACGCTCATGGATTGGAAGAATCAACATTGTGAATATGTCCATCTTATCAAGGCAATCTACAGATTCAATGCAATACCCATCAAATTATCAGCAACATTCTTCTCAGACCTAGAAAAAACAACACAGGAATTCATATGGAAAGACAAATGACCAAGAATAGCAAGAACAATCCTCAGCAAAAAATCTAAGCAGGTTGTATCACATTACCAGAATTCAAACTTTACTATAAAGCTACAACCATCAAAACAGCTTGATATCGGTACAGGGACAGGCATATAGATCAATGGAATAGAATTGAGATTCCAGAAGCAAAACCTCAATTTCTTAATCATCTCATTTTTGACAAATTCTCCACCACCTACCACTGGGGAGAGGAGAACCTATTCAGTAAATGGTGCTGCGAATATTTGCTGAGCACATTCAGAAGATTGAAACAGTACCCCTATCTATCCCCATACACAAAAATTAACTCCAAATGGATCAGACACCTAAACATAAAACCTCAAACCATAAAAACCTTAGAAAATGAAGGACATACCCTCATGGAAATCGGAACTGGCATCCAATTCCTGAACAAAACCCAAAATCCACAGGTCAAAAGAGAGAAGATAGACAAATGTGACCTCATTAAACTGACAATCTTCTGCTAAGTCAAAGAAACCATCAAGAGAGCAGGGAGAGAGCCTACAGGCTGGGAAAATGTATTTGTCAACTCCAGGTCTGACAAAGGCTTAACATCTTGGATCTACAAGAAACTCAGACTTGCTGAAAAGAATAAAACAAACAACTCCATTATAAAATAGGCAAAAGATATGAACAGACACTTCACAAAGGAAGACATCTGAGCAGCCAACAGACATATGAAGAAATGTTTAACCTCAGTAATCATCAGGGAGATGCAAATCAAAACCACACTGAGATACCACCTAACTCCAGTCAGAATGGCAATTATCAATAACTGAAAAAATAACATTTGCTGGAGAGGGTGCGGCGAAAAGCGAACACTTCTACACTGTTGATGGGAGTGTAAACTAGTTCAACCTCTGTGGAAAGCAGTGTGGCGATTCCTAAAAGCTCTAAATATCAACCTTCCATATGACCCCACAATTCCCCTACTGGGAATATACCGTGAAGAACTCTAATCACTCTATTAAAAAGATACCTGCACACGTATGTGTATCACAGCATTGTTCACAATAGCAAGAACCTGGAACCAACCATGCTGTCCATCAAAAGAAGACTGGATTGAAAATGTGGTACATATACACAATGGAATACTACACAGCCATAAAAAAGGACAAAATCATGAATTTTGTAGCAACCTGGATGGAACTAGAGTCTATAATACTGAGTGATTTCTCACAGAAACAAAGATCTGAGTATCACATGTTCTCACTCATATACTGGACCTTGATCATCCAAGGTTTTACCATAAGAAAATGACTGACAATTGTGGAAAACTATGGGGGGGGAGGGAGACATGATTAATGGTAGTAAACATCTGTCTGGGGATGGGGAGACTCCTCTTATTAACAAGGGTGCCTGAATGAAGCATATTTGTATATCTAACCATTAACTGTACCCCACAATATATAATAGAAAATATTGATTATAAAAAACAATTAAAAAATAAAAATGTTTTTGCCTTGTTTGTAATACTGAGTTCACAAAATAATTTGAGACATCTTCCTTCCTCTTTAGCTTTTTGGAAAACATTGTGTAAAATTGGTGTTAATCATTCTTGAGATGTTTAGTAATAGTCTCTTATTAAGCCATCTGGACCTGAAGGTTTATGCTTCAGAAATTTTAAAATTAGAAATTCAGTTTCTTGAATGGTTATGGACTCTGCCTGTTCATGCCTAGTAATTTTCTTGGCTTCGAGGTGACTCTATCTGACATTGAAATAGCCACTCTTGCTTTTTAAAGAAATGTTATTTTAATACATCTTAATATATCTTAATCTATCCCTATACTGTTAATCTATACCAGGTTTCAAGTAAGTTTCTTATAAACAGCAAGTAGCTGAGTGACTTTTGGTTTTGTTTTATGAAGTCCTTTTTATGAACATTTATTTTTGAAACTTTGTTTTATAAAGTCTCTTTTACTTGGTACATTGTGGTTATTTACATTTACAGTATTTACTGGTATGTCAATGATTATATTTGCCACACTATTATATATTTGGGGGGAGAACATTGTTTCTATTGTTGTTCCTGGTGTTACTGTTGTTATTGTTCCTTTGTTTCTCTTTTTAGTTGTTTTTCTTAGTCCATCTATCTTTTGATAGACATTTATGTTCCTTCCCCATTTTGTCTATGTGCTTCAATACATGGGAGTGCTAATATGTCTTTGGTGTCTTGATTTCTTTTATTTTTAAATAAAAATGCAAACGTGAATTTTTTGGATAATATGGTGATTTTCTTGTTAATTTGTTGAGGAACCTCCATACTGTTTTTCATATTGGTTATACTAATACATTCCCACCAACTGGATACAGTAATTTCAACTTCTCCACATCCTAACCAACACTTTTCTGTCCTTTTGATAACAGACATTCTGACAGGTGTAAAGACATTATGCGTGAATGTCTTTTTGAATGCTACATATCTTTTAAAAATTACAATAGTTTTAGAGGTACAAATACTTTTTGTTACATGGCTGCCTTGTATACTGGTGAAGAAGTTTGGACTTTAATTGTCCCCATCACAGTCACTAGTGCAGATTGTATTCCATAGGTGGTTTTTCAGCCCTCCTCCTCTTCTCTCCTTCTCCCTTCAGAGTCTTCATTTTGCATGATACCATTATTTACACCTTTGCTGACTCTTACCTTAGCTCCCTTGAATAAATGATACCATGCAGTAGTTTTTAATTTCCATTCCTGCATTATTTCACTTAGAATAATGTTCTCCAATTCCATCCAGGATGCTGCAAAAGACATTTTCATTGTTTTAAAATGACTAACCAGTATCCATGTTGTAAATTTTATTATCCAATATCCAGTTGTTAAGCATCATTTAGGTTGGTTCGACATTTTTGTGAGTTACTGCTCTAAACATATGAGGAAACATACATTGGGTATATACCAAGTAATGGGATTGGTAGATCAAATGGTGGATTGACTTTTTGGTTTTTTTGAGAAATAATATTATACCGATTTTCATAGAGATTGTAGTATTTTCTACTCCCCAAAACAGTGTATAAATGTTCCTTTGTCACTGCATCTACACCAACATATATTGTTTTCCAATTTTTAAAAAAAGGTCATTCTGATTCGTTTAAGGTAATATCTTTTTTTTTTTTTTCTGAGTTGGTGTCTCACTCTGTCACCCAGCTGGAGTGCAGTGGCTGCTCCCGGCCATCGCAGCCTTGACATGCTGGGCTTTGGCAATCCTTCCACCTTAGCCTTCTGAGTAGCTGGAACTACAGGTGTGCGCTACCATGCCAGACTAATTTTTTTGATTTATTGTAGAGATGAGGTCTCACCAAGTTGCCTGGGTGGGTCTCAAACCTGCGGGCTCAGGCAATTCACTCACCTCAGCCTCCTAAGGCGAGGGATTACAGACTGAGTCACCGAGTCTGGCTTAAAGGTGGTATCTTAAGGTGGCTTTAATTTGCATTTCCCTAGTGATTAGAGATAAGCATTTAAAAAAATATGTTTCTTAGGTTGTTTATATATATTTTTTTGAGAAATGTCTGTTTATATCATTTGCCCAATTTTAAATGGGGATCTATGCTTTTTTCTTTCTTTGGTTTGATATTTTTGTAGATAATAGACATTCATCCATTGTTAGATGTATTGTCTGCAGATATAATCTACTATTCTGAAAGTTGGCTATTTACTCTGTTTATTATTTCTTTTGGTCTGCAGAAGCTTTTTAGTTTAATTAAGTCCCACTTGTTTATTTTTGTTCTTGTTGCATTTGCTTTTGTAGTCTTAGCCATAAATTCTTAGCCTAAGCCATAGCCCAGATAGGTTCTTCTCAGGTTTTCTTCTTAGATTCTTATAGTTTAAGGTCTCACATTTAAGACTGTAATCCATCTTGAGTTCAATTTTATAT